>NC_064646.1:223579828-223879828 GCF_023864345.2 Schistocerca serialis cubense | reverse complement strand
CACGCCCCCTTGGCTGCTGCTTCCGCCCTTTTATTCCGCGCGATACCCATGTGTCCTGACACCCAACAGAAACATACCTCCTCCTCTAGCCTTTGTAAGTGGAGAACTGCGTCCTGGATACCTGGACTACCTTATCGGCTGGATACACGCCTTGCACCTTCAGTTTTGGCCATATCTGCTAAGGGAAGCAGGACTTGAATTGTGCCGCGAAATCATGCCACAGACTCCAGGGGAACAACCAGCCCACATACACTGGCTCTAGCGCGCAAAACAGCGAACAGGTCGAGCAGACAGACAAAGCCGGGAAATGAGTTACAAAGTGTCTGACTAGTATAGCAGTAGCAACAGTAATCATCAGCGGATGGCAATCTAGAGTTGATGAGCCCTGCTTAGATAAAGAAGACGGATAACAAAACGGTTTCCCCAATAAGATCACTCTATCCCTACACAAGACGACAAGATTAAGCTCGTTACTGGATACAGAAACGCACCAAATACTTTTTCATAAAGTGGGATGTTTCAGTGGTCAAGGCAATGTACTCGTCGCCAGCAGAAGGTGATTTCCAACATCGGTCATTATTTCCTGCGTTGCTCAAAATCGGTACAAGTATGTGTCACCATAAGCGCTCCTTCAACAAGGAGATAACTGATTTTCTACTCCATTATTTTCAAAAGCGAGATACTGCTCCCCGTCTCATGCAAACTAACTGAAATACACTCTAAGACAAAAAAGGACATTGCACCACAAATTAATTATTGCAATGGGACTGAAATTGATAGATATGTTGTGCATATACCGACAAACAACAGATAGAGCTCCACAAATTGTGCAAGTCAAGAACGCTGGTGCACCTCTGGCCCTTGTGCAAACTGTCATTCGGCTTTGAATTGATTGACAGAGTTGCTGGATGTCCTCCTGACGGATACCGTGCCAGATTCTGTCCAGCTGGTGCATAGGACCGTTAAAATCCCGAGCAGGCCAGAGAACATTGCTCATAATGCTCCAAACATTCTCAACTGTGGAGATATCTGGCGACCTTGCTGACCAAAGCAGGTTTTGGCAAGCAGGAAGCAAGCAGTAGAAACTCTCACCGTGTGCGAGTGAGCGTTATCTTGTTGATTTGTAAGCCCAGGATAGCTTGCTATGCTGGGTGACAAAATGAGGTGTAGAATATCGTTAACGTACCGTTGTGCTGTGAGGATGCCGCGACGGACAACCAAAGGTGTCCTGCTCTTAAAAGAAGTGGCACCCCAGACCATCACTCCTGGTTATCGGGCCGTATGGCGGGCAACACTCAAGTTAATATCCCACTGTTTTGCAGGACGTCTCCAGCCACGAATTCGCTGGTCTTCGGGGCTCAGTTCAAAGCGAGACTCATCACTGAAGACAATTCTACTCCTGTCAGTGAGATTCCAGGCCGAAGATGTGTCTATAGGCGTCCCAGACAGCTGTGCGGTACAAACCTGTCTGTACATGACATCGTATCTACCGATTTTCGTCCCATTCCGATAATTCCTTCGTGGTGCACCTTTTTTTTGTATTAAGTTTGTTATCCAAGCTGAACAGCAGCAGCAGTTGCGAATGCAAGCACGAGATGCAGACAATGGAAGGCTTCTGACTTGAGTACCCTTCCTGGCAGCTGGCAACTTATACGACCGCTGACCTTCAATACGAAATGCAACCGCATGCCGTCGCTGTGTCATTCTTCTCACTATGTTTTATGAGCGTTGCATTCTTCTTCTACTGACATGTCTCTTTTAAATACTCCTTACTGTATCGCTAAAAATAGTACCGTACACTACAACAACCAGGAAAAAGTTTTTAATTCGTTGCGAGGAACGAAGAACAGAATCGTGGCAGAAGTTGCATACTTTTTATCTCAGTACCAGAAGAATACAGAGGACCATTTCGTGCAAGCAGTAGTCCACCTTTACAATTTTCAACGGAACAGTCAGTTCTAAAATGCAGTATACTGAAGATATTACAGGCAAAAGATTTTTTGAAGGTCATTGCCAACAGTCCTTCAGTATTTTATGAAATTCATGCAAAATACACGACATGCGGCTGTCTATATGTCCATTACTATCACAAGCGGTTCCAGTTTATAGCCACCACTACACGGTCCAGTCACATTAACGTGACCACCTGTCAAAAGTCTAAATGGCCATCTTTTACCGTAAACGGCCACCTTTTACCGCGCGGCTGGTTTAGCAGCGCGGTCTAAGTCGCCTTGTCACGTTCCGTGCGGCTCCACCCGTCGGAGGTTCGAGCCCTCCCTCGGGCATGGGTGTGTGTGTTGTCCATAGCGTAAGTTGGTTTAAGTTAGATTAAGTAGTGTGTAAGCTTAGGGACCGATGACCTCAGCAGTTTGGTCCCATAAGACCTTACCACAAATTTCCAAATTTAGCCACCTTTTGCAGCGCGGACTGCTGCGAGACGGCACAAGGATTGTCTCTGAGGTTCCGGAAGATAGCGACGAGATGTGGAACTATGCCGACCCCAATGTCGTCGCCAGCTGCGCTAGGTTTCTCGGCTGAGGATCGATGGAGCACATAGCCCGATCGAGATGGACTCACAGATTCTCGATTGGGTTTCAATTCGAGGAGTTTGGTAGCCATGGAAGTACGGTAAATTGATACTGGTGCTCTTCGAACCACGCACGAACATTGAGACGTTGCACTGTCCTGCTGGCAAACACCATCGTGCCGAGGATAAAACAAACGGCATGTAGGGTGGACATGGTCCCCTAGGAGAGATGCATACTTTTGTTGATCCACTGTGCCTTCCAGAATGAAGGGATCACCCAGGGATTGCCACGAAGTTATTCCCCAGTCCATAACGCTCTCCCCTCCGGCCTGAACCTTTCCGACGATTGTTGTAGGGACGTACACGCCAACGGCTATCTGTCTGATGGAGCATAAAACCTGATTCATCTGAAAATGCCACTTTTCGCCACTCATTGAATGTCCAGTTGTAGTACTGGCGTGCAAATTCGAGCCTTCGTCTCCGATGAACAGCAGTCATCATTGGTCTATGAACCAGGTTCCTGCTGCGGAGACCCATACGCAACAAATTTTAGATTAGATTCAGTTTTCGTTCCATAGATCCAAAAATGAGATGATTCTCGTGACTGTGTAACATGTCAGGAAGTGCAATATGAAAGACATAGAACATTTGCATATAATACTAACTTCCCTGATCATATGTCAGGAAACTGTAAAAATATGTGAATACATTACAGTAAAGTGGAACTCCTATATTTACAGAATTAGTATACTGTCAGAATGAAACATAGTTATTTGCGTTTAGTAAATTTGTCATACACAAAATACACTCCTGGAAATTGAAATAAGAACACCGTGAATTCATTGTCCCAGGAAGGGGAAACTTTATTGACACATTCCTGGGGTCAGATACATCACATGATCACACTGACAGAACCACAGGCACATAGACACAGGCAACAGAGCATGCACAATCCCGGCACTAGTACAGTGTATATCCACCTTTCGCAGCAATGCAGGCTGCTATTCTCCCATGGAGACGATCGTAGAGATGCTGGATGTAGTCCTGTGGAACGGCTTGCCATGCCATTTCCACCTGGCGCCTCAGTTGGACCAGCGTTCGTTCTGGACGTGCAGACCGCGTGAGACGACGCTTCATCCAGTCCCAAACATGCTCAATGGGGGACAGATCCGGAGATCTTGCTGGCCAGGGTAGTTGACTTACACCTTCTAGAGCACGTTGGGTGGCACGGGATACATGCGGACGTGCATTGTCCTGTTGGAACAGCAAGTTCCCTTGCCGGTCTAGGAATGGTAGAACGATGGGTTCGATGACGGTTTGGATGTACCGTGCACTATTCAGTGTCCCCTCGACGATCACCAGTGGTGTACGGCCAGTGTAGGAGATCGCTCCCCACACCATGATGCCGGGTGTTGGCCCTGTGTGCCTCGGTCGTATGCAGTCCTGATTGTGGCGCTCACCTGCACGGCGCCAAACACGCATACGACCATCATTGGCACCAAGGCAGAAGCGACTCTCATCGCTGAAGACGACACGTCTCCACTCGTCCCTCCATTCACGCCTGTCGCGACACCACTGGAGGCGGGCTGCACGATTTTGGGGCGTGAGCGGAAGACGGCCTAACGGTGTGCGGGACCGTAGCCCAGCTTCATGGAGACGGTTGCGAATGGTCCTCGCCGATACCCCAGGAGCAACAGTGTCCCTAATTTGCTGGGAAGTGGCGGTGCGGTCCCCTACGGCACTGCGTAGGATCCTACGGTCTTGGCGTGCATCCGTGCGTCGCTGCGGTCCGATCCCAGGTCGACGGGCACGTGCACCTTCCGCCGACCACTGGCGACAACATCGATGTACTGTGGAGACCTCACGCCCCACGTGTTGAGCAATTCGGCGGTACGTCCACCCGGCCTCCCGCATGCCCACTATACGCCCTCGCTCAAAGTCCGTCAACTGCACATACGGTTCACGTCCACGCTGTCGCGGCATGCTACCAGTGTTAAAGACTGCGATGGAGCTCCGTATGCCACGGCAAACTGGCTGACACTGACGGCGGCGGTGCACAAATGCTGCGCAGCTAGCGCCATTCGACGGCCAACACCGCGGTTCCTGGTGTGTCCGCTGTGCCGTGCGTGTGATCATTGCTTGTACAGCCCTCTCGCAGTGTCCGGAGCAAGTATGGTGGGTCTGACACACCGGTGTCAATGTGTTCTTTTTTCCATTTCCAGGAGTGTACATAATCTTGACTGCTGTGACCAAGAACTGTCAGAACTGGAATCTAACAGATGGTTTTACTTAAGTTGGTCTAACAGTCCTTGCTGAAATATTCATCTATCGAGTAGAAGGTTGGGTTGTGTTGTTTTGGGGGAGGAGACCAGACAGCGAGGTCATCGGTCTCATCGGATTAGGGAAGGACGGAGAAGGAAGTCGGCCGTGACCTTTCAAAGGAACCATCCCGTCATTTTCCTGGAGCGATTTAGGGAAATAACGGAAAACCTAAATCAGCATGGCCTGAGTAGAAGGAGTTGCCTATCAAAAAGTAATTCAAACTCTGTTTAAACTGTGCTTCATCCGAAGCCCAAGTTTTTAATGGTTGCTGACAATGCATTGAAAATGTTTGTTCCTGAGTATTGGACCCATTTTTCAACCAAGGTAAGTGATTTTAGGTCTATCGCTGGACGGTCATTGAAGAGACACTTTCGGTAGCCCCTTCGTTCATCTAGGCGGTTTGTTGCTCAACAGTTGCAGAGTCTATGGTGCACCACAGTTGCTTTGGTGCCGGTTTTGGAAGGCGTCATTTTTCCATGTACGTCACATTTTAACCACTGCGGCAGGCGAACAGTTCATAAACTTAGTCTTTTCAGAAATTTTTCCACCCTTGGGCCGAAATCCAATAAGGATGTCCTTTTAGACGCCAAATAAATCTGTCCGTATCCGCCTTATGAGAATGACCGCACTGTTTTCCACGTCCTCCCGACACTCTTTATATATCCTCCACTGCCAGTGCATGTCATATGATGCCATACAAATTCGGCACTATTATCGATACAGAATCCTCAGAACTGCTGAATATCGAAAGAATAAACAGATATCCGTTCTCAGGAGGTGGCGTATCAGGCATGCTTCCTCAACAGTCCTACGCGTCGTTTTTCGAAGTCCGCGCCACGTGTAATTGGGTATTGTCATACGATGGCATGTGAAGTTAGTTCATTGGTTCCCAATCGGGGAGTGATTACTTCCTGAAGGGTAAACCGTAATTTTATGAGGGATAAAAACAAAGGGGTTCAATTGTGTTTCGGTCGCGAAACTAAATTACTTCTACAAGATCATTATTATTGTCACTATACTCATTCATAACTTACTAATAATTGCAATTTTTTTCTTTTCAAGGGCTAGCATTATCGTGTGATTAAATATGGTGCAAGTTGCAGCTTGTGAAACGAATGTACGAACAACATCTTTGCTACGCACCACCCTGTATGAGGAATTTTCATAATTGTCATAATTAGACATCTCGAATAATGACCGCTTGGCTCTTCTTGTAAATAATTTGTTTATTTTAACGGCCGGTTTCGTACCCTAGAAGCCACGTCGCCAGGTTAGATATGTTACATCATTACATTAAAGTTACAGCATGGACGGGACCCAACATTGATTGTCTACAAATAAATGATGTAGTTAGCGAATCGTCCGGTAAGCTTTCTTTAATGTCAAGAATTAATATGTCTAACTTCAGTGGTGTCAAGCCAGAGTTCACTGGAGGGCAGGATGGAGATCTGTTGTGTTTTCTGATGAAAGCTGGTTATGCCTCGGTCCCAGTGATGGCCGTCTATTGGCTAGGACGAGGCCTGTTGACGACCTGTCTTAGTCACTCTGGACTTACACTTCGGGTTACGGTCTGCGATTTTGTGTGTCAGCATGGGCACTCTCGAGATTGTTCCACGCACCCTGACTGCAAAATTGTACGTCAGTCCGGTGATTTTACCTGTTCACTAGCAGCATCCCACAGGATAACTCTCGCCCACATATCGCTGTTGTACCCCAACATGCTCTGCAGAGTATCGACATGTTGCCTTGGCCTGCTCGATCACCAGATCCGTCTCCAATCGAGCACACATGTGACGTCGTCGGACGACAACCCCAGCGACATCCAGAACCAGCATTACCCGTCTCTGCATTGACCGACCAAGTGCAACATGCATGAAACTCAATCCCACAAACTGACATCCGGCAGTTGTACCACAACGCTTATACGTCTGATGCTTGTATTCAACACTCTGGGGATTGCACCGGTTATTAATGTACCAGCATTTCACATTCATAACTGCTCATCTCGCGCTTACATTAACCTGTGATCCTGCAATGTTAATCGCTTGAATATGTTACTCAGACAAATGTATTCCCGAAATTTCATTACTCTACATTAATTATTTTCTGGTGTCGCGATTTTTTCCCGTCAGTGTATTTGAAACGATCTTAATAATTCTTGACTGCTCGTTTAAATGCAAGCAACCTTTCCATAGGATACAACGAAGTTCAGACCTTTAGTGGGTTCCTTTACAATTACACTCCTGGAAATGGAAAAAAGAACACATTGACACCGGTGTGTCAGACCCACCATACTTGCTCCGGACACTGCGAGAGGGCTGTACAAGCAATGATCACACGCACGGCACAGCGGACACACCAGGAACCGCGGTGTTGGCCGTCGAATGGCGCTAGCTGCGCAGCATTTGTGCACCGCCGCCGTCAGTGTCAGCCAGTTTGCCGTGGCATACGGAGCTCCATCGCAGTCTTTAACACTGGTAGCCTGCCGCGACAGCGTGGACGTGAACCGTATGTGCAGTTGACGGACTTTGAGCGAGGGCGTATAGTGGGCATGCGGGAGGCCGGGTGGACGTACCGCCGAATTGCTCAACACGTGGGGCGTGAGGTCTCCACAGTACATCGATGTTGTCGCCAGTGGTCGGCGGAAGGTGCACGTGCCCGTCGACCTGGGACCGGACCGCAGCGACACACGGATGCACGCCAAGACCGTAGGATCCTACGCAGTGCCGTAGGGGACCGCACCGCCACTTCCCAGCAAATTAGGGACACTGTTGCTCCTGGGGTATCGGCGAGGACCATTCGCAACCGTCTCCATGAAGCTGGGCTACGGTCCCGCACACCGTTAGGCCGTCTTCCGCTCACGCCCCAACATCGTGCAGCGCGCCTCCAGTGGTGTCGCGCCAGGCGTGAATGGAAGGACGAATGGAGACGTGTCGTCTTCAGCGATGAGAGTCGCTTCTGCCTTGGTGCCAATGATGGTCGTATGTGTGTTTGGCGCCGTGCAGGTGAGCGCCACAATCAGGACTGCATACGACCGAGGCACACAGGGCCAACACCCGGCATCATGGTGTGGGGAGCGATCTCCTACACTGGCCGTACACCACTGGTGATCGTCGAGGGGACACTGAATAGTGCACGGTACATCCAAACCGTCATCGAACCCATCGTTCTACCATTCCTAGACCGGCAAGGGAACTTGCTGTTCCAACAGGACAATGCACGTCCGCATGTATCCCGTGCCACCCAACGTGCTCTAGAAGGTGTAAGTCAACTACCCTGGCCAGCAAGATCTCCGGATCTGTCCCCCATTGAGCATGTTTTGGGACTGGATGAAGCGTCGTCTCACGCGGTCTGCACGTCCAGCACGAACGCTGGTCCAACTGAGGCGCCAGGTAGAAATGGCATGGCAAGCCGTTCCACAGGACTACATCCAGCATCTCTACGATTGTCTCCATGGGAGAATAGCAGCCTGCATTGCTGCGAAAGGTGGATATACACTGTACTAGTGCCGACATTGTGCATGCTCTGTTGCCTGTGTCTATGTGCCTGTGGTTCTGTCAGTGTGATCATGTGATGTATCTGACCCCAGGAATGTGTCAATAAAGTTTCCCCTTCCTGGGACAATGAATTCACGGTGTTCTTATTTCAATTTCCAGGAGTGTACATATTGATTTCCCGCGGGCCCAGCACGGGACTAAGCGTGCGCCAGGTGTGGCGGACAAATCGACTACTGTGACGTCACGAGTTCTTTGCAGTGCCCATATTTCTCGTGGTCCCCGATGAAAGCTTGAATCGGGACTTGGCCGAAAACGCTACTTTTGCCATTCAGCAGTCCAAAAAAGTGGTTACGTGCCCATTGCTGTTTAAGATGTTCATGGTTAATGAACATTAACCGCCGACGCAATGTTACGTGTGCCACTAGCCTTGAGCGTAGGGTATGCTGTCGAACAGTAGACACACGCTGGAGCGATGGAACTGTTGTGATCCTGTGTGTGTCTACACACAGGATCACATTACCAATTCGTCGCTGTGCATTAAAGGATTCCTCATACGAGCTGATACGGCAGAAAATGGCAAGTCCACTAAATGGATCATTTCGTCCCAGTCTAACTAACCCTTATGCTTACATTGTTCGTCTTGTGGTCGACGAGGTATACTGAGATTTTCTTTCACTCTCCCGCTACCTCTGACGGCTCTTCAGTCGCTGAGATTGGCGTAACGCCAGCTTTACAACCATAAAACAGAAGCTGCGACTGTGTCCACATGTACTCCATCTCTCTGCAATTTAATCGGTTATTGTTGGTGTTTAAATTAGAAGTAAGGGCCTACATCGCAATAAATAAATAAATGTTGATGAAATGTCCTTCAAATTTACTGAATTTTTAATCATTCCAGTCATTCTTTCTGGGTTTTACAGTCAACTGAATTTACATAATTAGTTTCCAATATCCACGTCCCTTTGTTCTTGTACACCTTGACTCTTTCCACAGTTTTACTTGCTGGTATTTACAGAACACCGTGGACGAATGAATAAAAAGCATTCTATATATACAATAGTATCTTTGGGCTTGCACGGGCATTCATACGTAGTTTTTCTTGTATATATTATCTCCATTGAAGACGCTACCACGTTTCTGAATTTATATCGCTTTTCTCAAAGAAAAGGGCGTTGTAATGTGTCATTGTAGTGACGCACTGTGTGTCACAAAGGGTATTAATAAAGTTTATCAATATGAGGCACTTATAATAAAGTCACGAAGTGGTTCAGTTTAAGTTAAGAGGTATATACACATGCCTTGTGCCTATTATCAGGTTTGGTTTTGTTAGCACAGTTAATATGAATGGGTGATGGAATGAAAGGTAGGAACCTTGGCGAGCAGTGTGGGGCACATACACTCATGTTCATAAATTAAGGATAACTGCAGAATGTGGTGCCACACAACGTGGCACTACACAAAACTGGCGCTAATAGCATAGGCACATAGGGAACACACTCGACACAGATCTGTAAGTCCACGGTATTGGTGATCAAGTTGAGAAAACCGTCCCGAAATACATGTGCTACAAAACGCCACTGTTTCCTGCGCTTGTACCCCGACATCAATGTGGGATATGATCACCATGCACACGTACAGAGCCCCCACAATGGGTTGGTATACTCTGGATCAGGTGGTCGAGCAGCCGCTGGGGTATTGCTTCCCATTCTTGCACCAGTGCCTGTCAGAGCTCCTGAAGTTCAAATGGCTCTGAGCACTGTGGGACTTAACATCTTTGGTCATCAGTCCCCTAGAACTTAGAACTACTTAAACCTAACTAACCTAAGGATAGCACACAACACCCAGTCATTACGAGGCAGAGAAAATCCCTGACCCCGCCGGGAATCGAACCCGGGAACCCGGGTGCGGGAAGCGAGAACGCTACCGCACGACGCTCCTGAAGTGTCGTAGGGGTTTGAAGACGTGCAGCGATACGTCGACCCAGAGCATTCCAGACGTGCTCGATGGGGTTTAGGTCCGGAGAACAGGCATTCCACTCCATTCGCCTGATATCTTCTGTTTCAAGGTACTCCTCGAAGATGGCAGCTCGGTGGGGCCGTGCGTTATCATCCACCAGGAGGAAGGTGAGACCCACTGCATCCCTGGAAAGGCGGACATACTGGTGCAAAATGACGTCCCGATACACCTGACCTGTTACAGTCCCTCTGTCAAAGACACGCAGGGGTGTACGTGCACCAATCATAATCCCGCCCCCCACCATCAAACCACAGCCTCCATACAGGTCCCTTTCAAGGACATTAAGGGGTTGGTATCTGGGTCCTGGTTCACGCCAGATGAAAACCCGGCGAGAATCACTGTTCAGACTATACTGGACTCGTCCGTGAACATAACCTGGGACCACTGTTCCATTGACCATGTACTGTATTCTTGACACCAGGCTTTACGGGCTGTCCTGCGACCAGGGGTCAGTGGAATGCACCTTGCAGGTCTACGGGTGAATAAACCATGTCTGTTCAGTCGTCTGTAGTGTGCGTGTCTGGAGACAACTGTTTCAACGGCTGCGGTAAGGTCCCAGGCAAGACTACCTACACTACTCTGTGGCCGTCTGCGGGCACTGACGGTGAGATATCGGTCTTTCTGCGGTGTTTTACACTGTGGACGTCCCGTACTGTAGCGCCTGGACACGTTTCCTGTCTGCTGGAATCGTTGCCATAATCTTGAGATCACACTTTGTGGCACACGGAGGGCCCGTGCTACGACCTGTTGTTTTCGACCAGCCTCCAGTCACCCTAGTGTTCTACCCCTCATAACGTCGTCAATATGTGTTCTTTGAGCCATTGTCAGCACACAGTCACCGTTAGCACGTCTGGATACGTCTGCACACTTACTCGCTGCACCGTACTCTGAAATGCACCAACACACCTCTGCGTATGTAGACTGCTGCCAGCGCCACCGTGCAACGACCGCAGGTCAAATGCACCGCATGGTCATACTCCGAGGTGATTTAAACCCGCAAACGGCTCACCAGAGCGTTGTTTCACAGTGTATCAGCATTATCCTTAATTTATGAGCGTGAGTGTGTTTTCTTGAAGGCTGACAATGGATCACTGCTACAAGTGAATGTCTCCAGTTCTGTAGAAGACTGTCCACAATGATATGTCATTTTTAATAATTTACATAGTCCCAGAGGTTATCTCCATCTCGAAAGACCATTACTATGTGTTAGACCTAGGTCACTCAAGAGAAAGTCGCTGCAGTAGCTAGTGAAAGAGGACACAATACGGCCATGTACGTAAATCCATGGGTCTGGTTCAAATGGTTCAAATGGCTCTGAGCACTATGGGACTTAACATCTGTGGTCATCAGTCCCCTAGAACTTAGAACTACTTAAACCTAACTAACCTAAGGACATCACACACATCCATGCCCGAGGCAGGATTCGAACCTGCGACCGTAGCAGTCCCGCGGTTCCGGACTGAGCGCCTAGAACCGCTAGACCACCGCGGCCGGCTCCATGGGTCTGTCTGCACCTTAAATTCTAACAGTTCTGCAAAAATAAATAACAGTGAGGAAGTTCTGTTCTTTGTTAATGTCTCTTTCCTTTACAGAATAGCAGATGGACATTATAGCTTGGGAGCGTAATCAAAAATCCTGAAGTGATTCATTTTTGTATGTTAAACACATTCCTGCATATGACTGAACATGAGTTTGTAGAACTGTAGTCATGTTTTTTCCCTGGGCGGAATCGAGCAACGATACAGTATCTGGAATACGCCAGCGACAGTCGTTACATGATTCCAGCAGGGAAGTGAGTGCCTCGCGCCAATCTGTCGACGTTCCGGACTGGAAACAGGCATCTCGTGACTAGCTTCTATAACGCCTGGCTGCAACTATAGGTGAACAGCTGACGCGGATGTCTATGCTCGAGTGGAATATGATTACGTATTCTTAGCTACACAATTCGTGAACTTTTCCTCATTTTGATCCATCAGTTATCCATATACATTAAACCAATTAGCGACTACCCTGCAATGGCTGATTGCTACTGACAGAACAATGCGTAGCACGCAAACAAGTGTTCTTCACTTACAATGGTTCCTAATCTGTGAAGGATGAAACCACTTTTAATAGCTTGCTATATACCATGATGGAGAATGTAAATTAGCTTCAGCTTCAATATTATTTAAAATATGGATGTCACATGAAAAAACAAGTATGAGTAGACCTACCTATTATGCCTACTTTCTTTCCCACCTTAACTGTGGGGCGTAGTCTGGCGTAATTTGTAAGCAGCTAAGATAGTTTCCAGAATTCCAAAAAAGGTCATTTGTAGCAAAAACTCGATAGCTGAGTGGTCAGCGCGGTGGTCTGTCACGACAAGGGGCCTGGGTTCGATTCCCGGCTGGGTCGGAGATTTTCTCCGCTCAGGGACTGGGTGTTGTGTTGTCCTCATGATCATTTCATCATCATCATCAGTGGAAGGCAACGGAAAAACCACCACTGGAATAATTTCCCTAGACGTTCCTGCGGTGGACCTGACGAGGCTTCCCCCATGACAAGACCTGCCGTAAGGCAGAACACAAAGTTTTCATAATAAAAAGTAGCAAAAAGTATTTAAACCTAGAGATTCCAAGAAGCCCCTGGTTAAGTGTTTAGGTATTCTACCTTTACCGCGTATTTACATGATGTAAACTCTCGTTTTTTAAAACTAACGTAAAGGTCAAGGAATAGCAGACTATTTAAACACTGACAGTCACCACCTTAACACAGTTGTTGTTGTTGCTGTTGTGATTTTCAGTCCGAAGATTGGTTTGATGCAGCTCTCCACACTCCTCTACCCGTGCAAGCCTCTTAATCTCCGAATAACTACTACAGTCTAAATATTTTGAACCTGCTAGTTGCATTCATCTCTTTAATAGAATTAACTATATAAAAACAAATAAATCCCAGCAGCAAATATAAAACAACAAAGAAAAAATGACAGAGAGAGAGCAAGCGAAATGAGAATAAGGGAGTGATATGGGAGTAGGCAAGTGTAGCACATGTCTAGCAGATGCTTTCTGGGTGGCAGAAGCCGCGCAGCCAGCTGTCCCCCGAAACAGAGTGGGTATGGTCACGTGACGTCAATTTCCAGTGTGAAACGTCAGCGCTACAATACGTTTCCTGGCGCAGCACGCTCCGCAGGAGGCAGTCACTGCCTGCACAGTCACGCTATCCTGTTGCTAGCGTTTCAAAACGCGGCCACATGTCGTCATGTGACACTGCCGTCCGGTCATATATTTGCATTGCGGAATTCGCCGCACCAGACAGATACTACCGTCAGGTCACTTGGTATCGCGTGGTCTTTCGCACTGCTTCTCTCTTGACGTCACTTCGATACAATCAGGCTTGAGGTAATCCGCACAGTTGAAAACCACAATTACTATTGTGAACGTGTTCCGAGCGAGGTCAGTTACTCAACTTAGATTTTCTCATGAGGACACAACTATTCACAAGAACTGCGTATGTATTTGCTTAACGTGCCTTGTGTAACAAACGCCACTTTGGAACGCCTCTTACAAATAACATTACTAGTGAGTGGTTGAAAGTAGTGTACCAGTTGCAGTCGAATGTATCCGTTTATCAAGAAGACAGTGCTGTTTGTCTCCCCCTCTATCACGAGGGCGTTGAAACATGTGGTTCTCGAAACTAAAAATCAAATAATTATTTAAATAAAAGTAAATTTTTAATTTAACACATTCTTAAATGAGACTAAAAAGTAGAAAATAATTTCTCCTAACCCCATAGATTCCTAACCCTAGACAGCTCTGACGATACCTGTACATAAATATGGGCGCATGCAATACACAACTGATGTATGACTATCAAACAGACAGCCGGCCGGTGTGGCCGAGCGGTTCTAGGGGCTTCAGTCTGGAGCTACGCGACCGCTACGGTCGCAGGTCAAATCCTGCCTCGGGCATGGATGTGTGTGCTGTCCTTAGGTTAGTTAGGTTTAAGTAGTTCTGAGTTCTAGGGGACTGATGACCTCAGATGTTAAGTCCCATAGTGCTCAGAGCCATTTGAACCATTTGAATCAAAGAGACAAACAAGAAACAGTGTTTAGTTACTGTAGGCATTACAGTCTTTCCGAATCCTTGGTACAGCACAGCAGAGGTAAAAACACAGACTGTACCTGAATTACGTGTTTGCTTATACAGCGTTTCGTATAGTTGAGGTGGCCTGTCTAAGATGAGTCACCTTATCTTTAGAGAGAATGGCACCCAGTGTATCCGAAACAGAAGCTACACTATGTGATCAAAAGTATCCGGACACCTGGCTGAAAATGACTTACAAGTTCTTGGCGCCCTCCATCGGTAATGCTGGAATTCAGTATGGTGTTGGCCCACCCTTAACCTTGATGACAGCTTCCACTCTCGCAGGAATACGTTCAGTCAGGTGCTGGAAGGTTTCTTGGGGAATGGCAGCCCATTCTTCACGGAGTGCTGCGCTGAGGAGAGGTATCGAGGACGGTCGGTGAGGCCTGGCACGAAGTCGGCGTTGCAAAACATCCCAAAAGTGTTTTATAGGAATCAGGTCAGAACTCTCAGCAGGTCAGTCGATTACAGGGATTATATTGCCGTGTAACCACCCCACCATAGGCCGTGGATTATGAACAGTTGCTCGAGCGTGTAGAAAGATACAATCGCCATCCCCGAATTGCTCTTCAACAGTGGGAAGTAAGAAGGTGCTTAAAACATCAATGTAGGCCTGTTCTGTGATAGTTCCACGCAAAACAACAAGGGGTGCAAGCCCCCTCCACAAAAAACACGACCACACCATAACACCACCGCCTCCGAATTTTACGGTTGGCACTACACACGCTGGCAGATGACGTTCACCGAGCATTCGCCATACCCACACCCTGCCATCGGATCGCCACATTGTGTACCGTGATTCATCACTCCATACAACGTTTTTCCACTGGTCAATCGTTCAATGTTTACGCTTCTTACGCCAAGCGAGGCGTCGATTGGCATTTACCGGCGTGATGTGTGGCTTATGGGCAGCCTCTGGACCATGAAATCCGTTTCATCACCTCCCGCCTAACTGTCATAGTACTTTCAGTGGATCCTGATGTAGTTTGGGATTCCTGTGTGAAGGTCTGGATAGACGTCTGCCTATTACACATTATGACCCTCTTCAACTGTCGACAGTCTCCGTCAGTCAACAGACGAGGTCGGCCTGTACGCTTTTGTGCTATACGTGTACCTTCAAGTTTCCACTGCATTATCACATCTGAAACAGTGGACCTAGGGATGTTTAGGAGTGTGGACATATCGCGTACAAGCGTATGACACAAGTGACACCCAATCACCTGACCATGTTCTAAGTCCGTGAGTTCCGCGGAACGCTCCATTCTGCTCTCTCACTATGTCTAATGACTAATGAGGTCACTGATGTGGAGTACCTAGCAGTAGGTGGCAGCACAATGCACCTAATAAGAAAAACTTATGTTTTTTGGGGCTGTCCGGATACTTTTGATCACATAGTGTATTCTAGTAGGTATCGTTATTGTTAAAAACTTGTGATGGGTGGACAACCTGATGCTAGCATGTGACTCCAGCAGTTCCGACGATGTCATAGGGAAAGTGTGCATAGTAACATCTAGTTTAAGACATGTGTGCCGTGATTGTGTCCATCTTTTCACTTATTTCATTACAATTATTATCTCGTGGAAAGTAATTCCGGAATTTGTGATAAACAAGTTGTTCTGAAATTCTTCAACTGAAAATTCACGCAACAAAATTTGTGAAGGCTGCACCCATAACTAGTCATTAAATTTACTGAGCTGTAGCCATAGCCTACACAGACGTTTCAGATATTTAAAGGCATAAATGAGAAACAGATGCCATTTAGCGTCACTGCTTGCTCTATGTGAAAAGGCTTATAATTCTAAATAGATAAATCTTAATAGAAAAATACTTGTGGTAACATACAATGTCCACAATGTCTGCCAGAAGTTCCAATATTTCATTCGTACAGGGGACAGGGGATCGAATTAAGATGTCTCAGCACCAGTACAATGTACGGTTCACAAAGAAAATATTGCTATAAGACAAACCCCAGGAAAAGCCATCATGTAAACTAGACAAAAATCTATTGACTATTCTCGAAAGAGTTTACAGCATGATTACAAGATTTAGCATTGAATTTATCCACACAGTTTCACATATTCTTTTTCGAAATAGAGCTAATCTAAAAATGTCTAGACACTGTAAATCTTTACGCGCCTATTTTTGTGAAATACACATTTCGAATAATAATATACAGTAACGTTTAGCAGCCTTTATATTGTTGTTGTTTTAGCACTCCTTTTATTGCAAATTAATGACGGTTCGGTCTTTTTTTTATAAAAGAGCGGGGCAAATAAAGTGTAGTAATAAAAATAAAAATATTGATGTATATGTGTTCTCGTCTTACATTACGTACGCATCAGTTATGTCCAAGGAAGCGACAGCAACAGCTACACCGCGTTCAAAAGATGTTTTGATGATAGTACCGTTTGTTTAGGAATGTACAAAACGCAAAAAGCTGAGAATTAATTGGCTTGCTGAGCAGTAAACTGATGTAACCTGGTTACTTCAGAATTAATGATCTCCGTGTTATTTCCTCTGACATAATGACACACAAAGGAAACAGTGCCGTTGTAGGTCAAGATAAAAATAGTTTACTATCGAGCAGACTACAGAGCTGTTCGATGAAAATGTGTGGATGTGACCTCCGCAGAAACAAAATAAACAGCCTGTGGCACACAAACACTACGTCTCTCCCTCTCTCTCTCTCTCTCTCTCGCTCTCTCTCACTCTCACTCACACACACAAACACACACACACATGCACACACACTTACTCTTTCGTTCTTTTTCCCTCTTTACATCTACCACTCTTCTTCTAACCCCATCTTACCAATTCCAACCATTAAATATTGCAATCCTGCTGCATATCAAAAAAATGTTCAATTGTGTGTGAAATCTTATGGGACTTAACTGCTGAGGCCATCAGTCCCTAAGCTTACACTCTAATTAATCTAAATTATCCTAAGGACAAACACACACACCCATGCCCGAGGGAGGACTCGAATCTCCGCCGGGATAAGCCGCACAGTCCATGACTGAAGCGCCTATAGACCGCTCGGCTAATCCCCCGCGGCTGCTGCATATCGTTTAGATCATTTGCCCCTTTGTGCCTTCCAGATTTCATCCGTTCACTTATTTTTTATTTGGCTTTTTATCCTGGTCAGAGAGGATCAGACACTTTGAGTTTTATGTTATAGCCCTACGTACTCTGTACATAACGTAACAGAAATGACAAAAATTCATGGGATATCTCCTAATCTCGTGTCGCACCTCCTTTTGCCCAGTGTAATACTTCAACACGATGTGGCATGGACACAACATGTAGTTGGTAGTACCCTGCAGAAATATTGAGCCATACTGCCTCTGTAGCCGTTCGTAATTGCGAAAGTGCTGCCGGTGGGGATGTTGTGCACGAACAGACCTCTCGAATATGTCTCATGAATGTCAAATAGCATTCATGTCGGTCCAGAATTACCCCCAAACCAAATGCAAATAATTGTGGTCCGGTGACCTGACATCGTTGTTTGGGAACATGAAGTCCATGAATGGATGAAAATAGTTTCCAAGCAGTTGAACACAACCGGTCAATGATCGGTTCAGTTGGACCGAGTCCATTCCACGTAAACACAGCCAACACCATTACAGAGTCATCGCCAGCTTGAACAGTGCCTTGTTGACAAGTCGGGTCCATGCATTCGTGAGGTCTGCGCCACACTCGAACCCTGCCACAGCTCTTACCAACTGCAGTCGGGACTCTTCTGACCAGGGTACGGTTTTCCAGTCGTCTAGGGTCCAACTGATATAGACACGGGCACAGGAGAGGCGCTGCAGGCGATGTCGTGCTGTTAGCAGTGCCTCTCGCGTCGGTCGTCATCTGCCATAGCCCACAAACGCCAAATTTCGCCGCTCTATCCTAATCGATATGTTCGCCGAAAGTCCCGCTTTGGTTGCTTCGATTATTTCATTCGGTGTTGCTTGTCTATTAGCACTGACAGCTCTAATGAATAGACGCTGTTCTTAGTCGTTAAGTGCAGGACGTCGGCCACTGCGGTGTCCGTGGTGAAAGGTAATGCCTGAAATTTGGTATTCTCGACACACTCTTGACACTGTGGTGCTCAGAATGCTGAATTCCCTAAAGATTTCCGAAATGGAACGTCCCTTTCATCTAGCTGTTAATTCCCGTCGTGCGACCATAATAACATCGGAAACCTTTTCACATGAATTACCTGAGTACAAATGACAGCACCGCCAATTCACTGCCCTTTTATATTTTGGGTACACGATTCCATCGCCATTTCTTTATGTGTATATCGCTATCCCATAAATTTATCATCTCAGTATAGAAGATGAAGCTGTAATAAATGAGAAGATTGGTTGGATACCACAGTGCTTTACTAGTCATGGTTCTACTGGAGGTTGTATGCAGTTATTTTTCTCCGACTTGTGAACTGACGTAATGAGCCAGGTATATGGGAACTTACAACTTAACGGGGGCTCCGTACCACGATCTCACTCTTCCTTTTATACATTACCAAAGATGAAAGAAGTGATCAGTGACAAATAAGATTTCTCGGGCTAACCGGGGATCGAGGTAAGACAGTTTGAATATTAATGAACAAAACCATTGTCACCATCAGCCCAACAGTGTGTTGGACTGTCTTTGACATCACAGAAGACAATTGCATTTCGCTGTGACATGTATTCTTTGATTGATAGGTATGCGACTAGGGATAAATTGCACCAGAAGCTCCCGTATAATTTCCCCAGATACTGTTTTTTTTCTGAAGAAACTTTTGAAACTTAGCTGTAATTCATGATCATGCAACTTTAGGTTCCTCAGCAAAGTCCGTGTCTTTTGGCATAAACAATTGACTAAACAGAAATTTCAGTATATATTGCACAGAGTCTGGAACCGCAAGACCGCTACGGTCGCAGGTTCGAATCCTGCCTCGGGCATGGATGTTTGTGATGTCCTTAGGTTAGTTAGGTTTAACTAGTTCTAAGTTCTAGGGGACTAATGACCTCAGCAGTTGAGTCCCATAGTGCTCAGAGCCATTTTTTTGCACAATACGACACAGTAGCCCGTGTGAGCATTGGCCAAGATGGCGCTTTGAAGACAAATTTAGCGTCCTGGAAACTTTTTTGGAGCCCCCAGACACAGGGGTAGAAGTACAGAAGAAAACATACCGTGTAGTTTCTCTGACAGAGCAGCCTCTGATAAGAAGAAGGCCACCCTGCGTTCTGATATAGTGTTTCTGATTTCCTCTTCTTGCTGCGTAACAGTCTTTGAAAACTGGGTATTGGTTGGTTGGTTTGTGGGAGTAAAGGTACCAGACTGAACTGAGTATTACTTGCGCTATATAGGAACTGCTTTTGGACACGTTGCCAAATGTCACGAAAGGCGGAGAGGAAAGGTATGCGAACTCAACGAAGACCCGAGGAGGCTATTAAGTCCACACCTAAATATCACGAGAAAGACGCTGACGGTCGCCAAAAGGAGAGGCCCTTGTTGTTATAACTCGCTCCGTTGTGGTCCCCATTGACTCCTCACCTAAAGATGGAACAACATATCGCAGCCACTGATTTCACTGCTAACGAACTAAAAGCTGCTTATACCTTTGTATTGCTTACATACAATGACGTGACAAAAGCCATGGGATACCTCCTAATACCTTGTCGGACCTCCTTTCGCCCGCCGTAGCATAGCAACTCGACGTGGTATGGACTCAACATGCCATTTACAGTCCTTTGCAGACATACTCAGCCATGCTCCCTCTGCAACGGTTCGTAATTTGAAAGTGTCGCCGCTGCAGGATTTTGTGCACGAATTGACCTGTCGATTAAGTCTCATAAATGTTCGATGGTGTTCATGTCGATCCATCCGGGTGTCCAAATCTTTAGCTCGAAATGTTGAAAGGTGGCTACACTGAGCCACGGCGCCAGAGATTGCGCCAAAGAGTATTATTCACCCGCCTCCACAGTGCCTGTCGAGGACTCGTAGTAGTCAGTGCTTGTTAAGAACTCGTGGTAGTCTGTGCTGAGATGTCGTAGTGAAGAGTGTTTGTTGAGATGTGCTAGTAGGCAGTGCTTGCTGAGATGTGATATTGGAGAGTTCTGGTTGAGATGTGGTAGTAGCGAGTCGGTGTGGAGAGATTGTAATGTCTAGAGTGCTTTTCATCAATATAAATTAAGGTAACAAACTACTTTTCTTTTTTTTCTCATTATTTCAATGTCCTGAATAATGCGTCATTACAGTTCAGTCAACAAAGCATCTGGCTTGTGTTCTTGTATTTGAGTGTAATTCTGCTTTCCTTACGCAATTATAGTATTTCTATTTTTTTTTTATCACGTCAGTATAAATGGTATTTAAAATTTCTTGTCTTGTTGAAGAAGAACCGTGCCAGATGTGTACGTTGAGTCACACACTCCCACACACAGAACAATTACACTTGTGCTTTGGTTTCGTAGGTTTTATAGTTGCTGGGGACTTAATTAATTGTGTTAACAGAAAATTTTCATTTTATTCTTTGTTGTTGTTCTATGCAGTCAGATAGCGTAATAATACTAGTCACGGCCAACCATTTAGGAGAGACTACGTAATCGGACAGTTAGCTACTGAAAAATTTAAAAAGTATTTGCATTTCATATTTATTTAATTAAGCCCCCATGCACGTGGCTACCGCTGCTTCGGATCGTCCCTTGGAATCTTCTGATTGTAAAAATAGTAGACAGTAGTATTGTTGTAGTAATTTGTAGTTTAGTAATTGTAGTCTATTTTGCATGTGTAGATTTGGTAATTGGCATTCTTCTAATGGTATTTTTCAAAATTTAAATTTGTTGTCTTGTCTACGCGTTTGACAATTTAGTGCAATTATTTCAGTTGTTCGATTGATCGTGTTTGAGGGAGACATTTCATGTAAATGGTATTGTTGGAGATAAGGAGACATTGTGTGTAATTTTCGTACGGTGACGAGTTTTGTATGTTTTGTAAATGATTACGCGGTCAATGAAACAGGCAAAAATGATGAATAGTCAGAAGAACGAAATTGTTAACATGGCGAACTCGCCAACACAGGACAACAGTGTGATGAATAATGAAGTGGAAAACAATGTAATAAGTCGGGAAAATAGTCCGGAACCATTTCAAAATTTTTCTCAATCAGAAAATTCACAGAATACGAGATTAACGACAGAAGATTCTGTAGTAGTATCGAACAAAGATAGCTGTACAGCTATGACGAAAGAAGTCGATTTCGCGGGAAACGTTAGCGGTGAAAAGAGTTTCGAACCAGTTACTATGGAGCAGTTGATGAGTGCTATATTCAATTTGGGATCAGAAATAGGAACAATTATAACCGAGATGGGAACTTTGAGATCTGAAATTAAAACAGAAATGAAAGCAATGACAACACGGTTATGCTCACAAATAGGATCTGAATTAAAAACAGTGGCAACACGTTTAGATTCACGAATAGGGACATGTTTCAAAAATATGAAAGATGAATCAAACAAAGAAATTAGAGAAGAAGTACAACCGATTTTGAATTCTCACAATAATAGATTAATTGCAGTAGAGATTAGACAAAGGGAACAGGATAGAGAACAGGAAGAAAGAGATCGCGTGATAGTACAGAAATTTTCAGAGTTAAGTTTACAATGTGCACACGATAAGGAAGAAATAATTGAAAGAATCGAGGAATCCGTACCAAATGACAGAATAAATAACTTAACGCAACAGTGTGAACAGTTAACTACTAAATGTGACAACACCGAAACCCGAGTCGCGACATTTGCAGAAGACGTAAATAAACAGAAAGAACAATTAAGTGACTCATCGGAAAGAGTTGAGGAGATCTCAGATAAATTGACAAGTGTTAGTTTAGCAGAAGGGTTTGAAGAAAATAATTTGTTTCATTTACGTGATGCAACAAGAGAGCGCCAGGCGCGTGAATTTAACAATAATCGTCATTGTGACTGGGACAGACGCGGTAGGTCTTTGTCGCCACGAGGAGAAAACTTTGACTATAAACATTTTTTGGCTGTTCGGAAATTTAAGATCTTCCGCAATTCTAAGAATGACATACATCCATGTTCAGGTTAGATCAATTTATGTACGCACTTCCGCCAAATTTGCCACTAAGTCACAAACTGGAGATTATGTGCGGCTATTAAAGTCCTCAAGGGATTCACTACTCTAAGTGAATATGTGCCGTAGCGAGCATAGGGCCCCGAGCTGTAGTGGTGCTATTTCCCTTTTAGTTTTCTGTACAGCTGCCTACTCTTTTACTATTCTTTGCATCTGTCAAAACAACTCTTCGACTATCAATCTATCTAGACAGTAGTAAACAATAACCTGATATGACTATTTTACCTAAAAATGATTTCGGAAATTACCATTTGGACTTACTGTACCTTCAGCAGCATTCATTCGTAGTTTAAACGAAATTTTACCTGTTTATCTTCGTGACAATATTACTTCATATGTTGACGATATTCTTATTGCTAAACATTCTTGGAGTGAGCACAACAAAATTTTGGATTCATTATTACGTATTTTTGCACGAGTTGGCATTACAGTGAACTTGGAAAAATCTGAATTTGGTCGTTCACAGGTGAAATTTCTCGGTCACATTATTTCTACAGAAGGTATTCTTCCTGATACAGAAAAATTAGACACTATTCGTAACTATGCTGTTCCTACCACAAAACGTGATGTTCGTAGATTCCTTGGTGTCTGTAATTTTCTTAGACGCTTTGTTAGATTGGACAATTTGGCCACACCTCGTTTCTGTGAACTATCTGGAAAGTTCTTTTTAAACGAAAATCGGTCGACAACTCTGTTTGGTTAGTTTGTATTCCTGATGTGTGGGTCAATAAATTGATTTGGTACACACATTTCAGTTATGCGCACTTTGGTCCCAGAAAATGCTTTCATAAATTACGGGAAAATTGCTACTTCAGTAATATGGAAAAACGTATTCGATCTGTTCTGGCCAAATGCAAATCATGTCAAAAGGCTAAGCCGCCAACAATTTCTCACAGAGCACCATTGTTTCCTATCATTCCAGCGAAATTAAAGGACATGGCTGCAGTCGATTTGTTCGGTCCAGTGGTTCGTTCTACTAATGGTTTTGCGTACATTTTCGTAGCAGTGGAGTTGACATCAAAATATGTGTGTTTTACACCGTTACGCAAAGCAACAGCTCGTTCAGTATCTAATGCTTTCATCAAACATTTTCTTAAAGAAGTGGGTCATGTTGATAAGGTTATATCAGATAATGGATCACAGTTTCGCTCTAAAATTTGGCTTCATACTCTACGGCGTCGTAAGATTAAACCAATCTTCATTTCACTTTTTCACCCTCAATCTAATGCTTCAGAGAGATGGATGAAGGAAATCAATAAATTGTGTCGTCTTTATTGTCATCAGAATCACAGAACGTGGGATCAGTATCTTCATATTTTTCAAAACATTCTGAATGAACTCCCTAATGATTCAACTTCTTTACCGCCTATACTGATATTAAAAAACAAAGCACCGACAAATTGCATATCTGAAATCGTTCCTTTTCCGCCGTCACGGAAACTGCGGCATTCTGAAGTTGTGAACATGGCTCTGCAAAATATTGCATCTGTGGCTGCTAGAAGAGAGAAATCAGCTAAACATCCTGGTCGTTTAAAAACCTTGTCAGTTGGTCAAAAGGTGTTAATTAAGTCTCATCGTTTGTCTCACAAAGGAAAAGGCTTGTGTCGCAAATTTTTTCTGCTTTATAACAGTCCATATAGAATTCGCAAAATTATACATGACAACACTGTTGAAGTAGAAACTCTTAAATCACGACGCTCTAAGGGAGTACATCATATATCTAACGTTAAAATTTTTGTGGAATGATATACTTTTGAAAAATTTTTGTGGAATGACATACTTGTGAGAAACTAACAGCTACATGTAAACACGCAGAGAGTACAAGGATACCGCCCTGTGTTTTGGCGGCGGCATATACTCAAAGCAACAGTCAAGTCTGCGCGCCGCACAAGGCAGTCGTTGACCGCAAACAATTGCTTCCTACGTCACGCGCCTACAGCTGATCGAGCACTCAGTGCGAATGCACTGACAGCCGTAAACAAATACACAGTCTAAGTTCTCCGACTAAATTCAGTATAAAGCTATAGTGACTTGATGAATTATGTTATTAACGTTCAGTATTTTTCAGGATACGGTTGTATAAAATATTTAAGAACTTCAGGTAAATTCTGTGTGTGTCCGACGTTAAGAGGACTTGCTATCGAGAAAATTTCAGGAAGAACGTAATTTCGAAGAAGAAACTAATAAACTAAAAAGAAGGTAACTGTTAATTGAGTTCATTTTTCAGGTAACGTATTTCCACTTAGGTACGTACTTTAGACGTAATTTGCTGCTCGCGATTACGTGATTCATACTTTGTGCTAATTTCATGTTCTATGAAATTACTTGTGAAGCGACGTGCTTGCGTACGTTAACTGATTTTGACAATGATTATTAATGAACTGGGTTGAAACCTGTGTATATTATGCATCGCTTGGCTGCACTGCTTTTTCACTGATGTCATATTTTTTAATTATGTGCCTGCTGTGCTTATTTATTTAAATTATAATTGTCACCTGATTTATTGTGCTGATGTGGTTAGGTATGTAAGTTATACTTTGTGATTTATTTGCTTGCGCCTTCATGTTTACTTATTAAGATGACATATGAACATTTATTTGCTTATGCTGATATGATGCTAATGACCTGTTTATTACGTAAGATATATGTTTGCTGCTATGCGTATGGATTGCATATTTATACATTTCTGTTTGTTGTCATAACTACTCTTTAATTTGGTATATAGAAATGCTGATATACTGTGTACAAACATAGAGTTTAGGTCACATTATGGTATTAATTATAGATTGTTCGCTTGGCAGAGCCTCGTTGTAAGAATTGTGCTGCATCCACTTGTTGACATTCTGTTCACTACTGGTATATTTACTCGCTATTGCATGTTTTGCTTACGCTCAGCGTCTTATATTTTTAAGATAAGAAAATGAACTGCTATAATTCGACGAACAACATTAGTACAAGAAACTTCACACAAGTCACATGAGCTGGAGGTTTTATGGAAGCTGTATAAATGTATGCTAATAGGAAGGAAGCTAACGACATGACATACCAAAACTAGGTTTAGACCATTGACAGTCATTACACTGCATTTTTCGTGAGCAATTGAAATAGGAAGTGACACTTGACACAAGAAATACTCCACATGTTTGCTTCTGTTTGCCATAATTCTTGAAGTGGTGTACACACTGTGAAATATTATGATTATTCACACTCCGTAATCGTACTTAATTACTGAGAGTTATTCGAACAAAGTCCGTTAGAGGTCATGTATGCATTTCTTTTGTTTATAATTCATAATGAGTAGAAGATTTGGGTCAGATGGGCTACACAGAGGTTGTGTGTTGACAGTGTGTCTTCGGATTGTATGGGATGATGAGGTTTGCATTAGGATTTTATCTGTACTTGTTCGAGGAGACTGATTAGAGGAAAGAGTTGTTATGGAAGTGAAATGATATTGGCGATAAGGTTTATATGTGTCGACGTATTGAAGAGGTATTATTGAGGTATTGAGATTATATGAAGTTGATGATTATTGGAGTTTTGGTGGACAAGAGGAAGGTAAATGATATTGATGATAAGTTTTATATGTATCGACGTAAGAGGTATTATTGAAGTATTGAGATTATGTGATGCTGATGATTATTGGAGTTTTAGTGTATAAGAGGTAAAGTAAGTGAGGAGCATTTTTTTTTTTTTGTTGGTCTATATGGAACAAGGAAGATGAAGTTGGCAGACTACAACACTCAGGTAGAAGGAAGATTGTCTACTACACACACTTGTTAAATCAATAAGCAGTACTTTTTTTTTTTTTTTTGGAGAGAGGAAGTAATTGCATATCTTGGCTCACTGACAGTTGTTCAGCAACAGTACATTTGATCTGGCTTGGCAAACGTTGGTCTTGACATGATGACTATGACGTTGACTTAACTATTATTGACTGTTATACATTGCTGCCACTACTACTTGATACACATGTCGAACATCAAACCTTGGACAGAGTTACATTTACACAGTTAACACTATTCAATTACACAGTAGTACTTAATGTGGATGAAAGATGAGTGAGTGTGTTTTGTGTGTTTTCCTTTCCTAATCCCAAATAATTAGTCCCAACCTATCTCCTAAATATTATTTTATTTGTTTGTAGTGGCTTGCACTGACACCCATAAATATTATAGGTTTACTGGTATTTGAGTATTTGTAATAGTTCATATGACAATTATCTGATATCATTTGTGTGTTTATTAGAATTTATATGTTTAGTGTGTAAAAGCATTTGTATGTGTATTCAAACTATTGTTCATGCTTGAACTGTCTGATTAGTGATAGTGAATATTATGGACTGTTACCTGCACTTGTTCAACGTTGATGTGTGACACTTAGAAATGTTTAATTTCTGCTGATGAACTGTGTGATCAATGATAGTGAATATTATGAACTGTTACCTGTACTTTTTCAACATAATGGGTGCCACTTAGAAATGTTTAATTGCTGCTGATGAACTGTGTCATTAGTGATAGTGAATATTATGGACTGTTACTTGTACCTTTTCTACATGATTGGTGCCACTAGGACATGTTTAATTTCTGCTTATAAACTCTGATGAACAGTGTGATCAGTGATAGTGAATATCATGGACTGCTCTCTGCACTTGCTCAACATTGCTGGGTGCCACTGATGGATTGTTTCTACTGAACTAATGTCACTTGTTGGTGTCTGCACTTGTTCAACATTACTGGGTGCCACTGATGAACTGCTTCTACTGAAATAATGTCACTTGTTGGTGTCTGCACCTGTTCAACATTGCTGGGTGCAACTGATGGAGCTACTTCCATGGAAATGATGTCACTTGTTGGTGTCTGCACCTGTTGACCATTGCTGGGTGCCACTGTTGGAACTGTTTCTACTGAAATGATGTTACTTCTTGCTGTCTGCACCTACTCAACATTGCTGGGTGCCACTGTTGGAACTGTTTCTACTGAAATGATGTTACTTCTTGCTGTCTGCACCTGCTCAACTTTGCTGGGTGCCACTAATGGACTGCTGTCTGCACCTGTTCAACATTACTGGGTGCCACAGATGGAACTGCTTCTACTGAAATAATGTCACTTGTTGCTGTCTGCACCTGCTCGACATTGCTGGGTGTCACTGATGAACTGCTCCTACTGAAATAATGTCACTTGTTGCTGTCTGCACCTGTTCAACATTGCTGGGTGCCACTGATGGATTGCTTCTACTGAAATAATGTCACTTGTTGGTGTCTATACCTGTTCAACATTGCTGGGTGCCACAGATGGAACTGCTTCTACTGAAATAATGTCACTTGTTGGTGTCTGCACCTGTTCAACATTGCTGGGTGCCACTAATGGAACTGCTTATACTGAAATAATGTCACTTGTTGGTGTGTGTACCTGCTCAACTTTACTGGGTGCCACTGATGGACTGTTTTTTTTACTGAAATAATGTGACTTGTTGCTGTGTGTACCTGCTCAACTTTACTGGGAGCCACTGATGGACTGCTTCTACTGAAAAGATGTCACCTGTTGGTGTCTTTTTTGTATAAACTAATCATTGAAAGCATTTTATGTGAACATTTGTATAAACTGATTTTTTGTGTATTGTGTGAACTATTATGTAAAGTCACATGTATGAAAAGAATTTGTATTGCTTACTGTATTTTATATAGTAAGTTATTGAAAGGTCAGTGCAAAGCCAAAAATTTTATCTAATTATGTGATATTTAGGTATTAATATTATCTTTTATTTTTGTCTGTATTTTTGTGGACGAATTTGGTGGTATTTTCACCACCAATGCTGGCAAAAATACCATCAAATTCTGGCCCGTGGAGGAGGGGCATATGAAAGGTGGCTACACTGAGCCACGGCGCCAGAGATTGCGCCAAAGAGTATTATTCCACAGTGCCTGTCGAGGACTCGTAGTAGTCAGTGCTTGTTAAGAACTCGTGGTAGTCTGTGCTGAGATGTCGTAGTGAGGAGTGTTTGTTGAGATGTGCTAGTAGGCAGTGCTTGCTGAGATGTGATATTGGAGAGTTCTGGTTGAGATGTGGTAGTAGCGAGTCGGTGTGGAGAGATTGTAATGTCTAGAGTGCTTTTCATCAATATAAATTAAGGTAACAAACTACTTTTCTTTTTTTTCTCATTATTTCAATGTCCTGAATAATGCGTCATTACAGTTCAGTCAACAAAGCATCTGGCTTGTGTTCTTGTATTTGAGTGTAATTCTGCTTTCCTTACGCAATTATAGTATTTCTAATTTTTTTTTATCACGTCAGTATAAATGGTATTTAAAATTTCTTGTCTTGTTGAAGAAGAACCGTGCCAGATGTGTACGTTGAGTCACACACTCCCACACACAGAACAATTACACTTGTGCTTTGCTTTCGTAGGTTTTATAGTTGCTGGGGACTTAATTAATTAATTGTGTTAACAGAAAATTTTCATTTTATTCTTTGTTGTTGTTCTATGCAGTCAGATAGCGTAATAATACTAGTCAGGGCCAACCGTTTACGAGAGACTACGTAATCGGACAGTTAGCTACTAAAAAATTTAAAAAGTATTTGCATTTCATATTTATTTAATTAAGCCCCCATGCAATGTCCAGAATGTTCTTCAAACCAATCGCGAACAATTTCGAGACAGTGATATGGCGCATTGTCATCCATTAAAATTCCATCGTCCTTTGGGAGCATGAAGTCCATTAATGGCTGCAAATGGTCTCCAAATAGCCGCACATAACCATTTTCAGACAATTATCGGCTCAATTGGACCAGAGGACTCAGTCCAGCCCCATCCGTAGCCTGGTCAGATGGGTCCCGAGTTCAGTTAATAACAGTTGATGGTAGGATCCGATGTGGCGCAGAACCCACGAAGCCGTGGACTCAAGTTCTCAATAAACCACTGTGCAAGCTGAACTCGGGACCCATCTGACCAGGCTACGATTTTCCAGTCGTCTATGGTCCAACAGATACGGTCACCAGCTCGCGAGAGGCGCTGTGGGCGATGTCGCACTGTTAGCAAAGGCACCCTTATCGGCCGTCTGTTGCCGTAGCCCATTAATGCCAAATTTTACCGCACTGTTCTAATGAGCACGTTTGTTCGTCGTTCGTCCCATATTGATTTCTTTTCACGCAGTGCTGCTTCTTCGTTAGCACTGACAACTCTACGTAAATGCCGCTTCTCTCAGTCGTTAAGTACAGGTCGTCGGCCATGTCATTGCCCGTGGTGAGAGGTAATGCCAGAAATACTGTGTTCTCGGCACACTCTTGACACTGTGGATCTCGGAATGTTGAATTCCCTAGCGATTCCGACTACCGGAACATAGAAAGGAGTTTTCGACGACATATCGCAAATATCCACGACGAGCTGAGGATCTATTTGAGATTCGGTCCGGCACGAGTTCTTTTTCATTAAGCTTAATCTTATAGATCTCTATGGTAATAAGTGATAGATTTCCTCTGAAGGAGGAAAGATTTAATGTAATAAAATGGCACACCTACAGCCGTCTTTTCGATGTTATTTATTATATGGCTTCCAGTTTCGGTGGTTCAGTATACCACCTTCAGGCCTTCGGACGATATAATAAATGGCATCGAAAGGACGGCTGTGGGCGTTCCGTTTTAATTCACAAGTGAACGGCTGAAGTCCCTTAAATCTTCAATCACAAGGACGAGCATACATAAAGATTTAAGGTCCAAATGATCACTATTGAAGACTGTTACCGTTCCCATCGATTTGTCCCTGAAAAATCTCTAACTGTGGAAGGTACAGTAGATGCGAAACAGTAAGGCAAAACTACAAATACATTTTATGAAGAAAAATAACAAGCTGAAGAGACTGACTGAGACAGGATGCATATTTCGGCCCACCCATAGCAGTCAGTATTATCCATTACCTAAAATTGTTATCGTTCAAAATGAAACAGTCTACGTCTTCGAATATCGAATCCTCTGATTTTAGCCAAAGACTCTACGTCACTGAGCTTTCAAAGATAAGATTGATGTTGCTTTCGAATCATGTCTGCTTCAAATTCAGCATCCGACCTGTTCTTATCCTGTGCTTCGTAAGACCCTTAAATGTATTTATTTTGGCTTCCTCCCTATGACTACAGTACGATCAATTTCATCATTTCTAACATTCTATTTTTTTACTTTCACTCTACGCTTATAACTTAGAAATCTAAAAATTTCTTTTCAAGTAACTGTAGTTACTGGACGTTAATTGGACTGATAGCCTTCACGCATGATGTATGAAGCCCTCCTCGTAAGACAACAAAGAATGTACTGGAAAATAGGACCCAGTATCTTTCTTGCCACATGTCATTCCCTATAAACACAAACCGCGAACGTGTACGTGCGCGCGTGTATGTGTGTGTGTTCAGGAACGCATCGAGAGTTGAAACATCGTGCATCAATGCTGACAAGTGAGCGACTTACATTTCGCTTAACACCGCACTTATGTAGACTCCAACGGTTAAGTACAGTCGCTGCAGGATCAACCAACCAACTATTGGTCTCCGCAAGCTTGTGTTTTGTGGACAACTGTGCCTTGGATAAGAACATTCATCCGTGTTCGTAATCAACCGACGATCCAACGACAATCGTCAAAACATTGAAACCACCATAAGAACATAATTCATGCACCTTTACACCATTTTTTCCCTATTATGACATTCGTTTCGGAATGGATGCAGACATTCCGTGAATTATTCCTAAAAACACTTCGTGGCACTCGAAATGAGGCGAGCGATTTGACCTAAGATAGAGAGCATGAAAGAGGAGTTTTACATCGGATATTCTGCTTTTCAACCGACCGCAGATATTCGATAACACTGAAATTGGATCATTAGGCGCGACGTAAGGTACGATCAGTTAATCTGCGCCCTCATTAATCTGCGTGTTCGTGCATGAATTCAGTTTCTTTAGGGGACAGTACGTTTACATCTTGTTCATGCAAAATATAACAATGTTCAAGTTGATATTGAGTTTCTTTACTGCGGGAAACGTTTCACTACAGTTCAAAACTGCCATCTCGTGAAGAAATTACATGCTTACGAAATATAAAGACAGCAGTGGGATTGAACGACGACTCCTTATCAAGCAGCATTCAATACGTCCTACTCAGTTATCGAAACCCAAAGGAGCGTCGAGTGTACCGTAAGCACGTTTAATAGGACATCTATTGGTCACCATATGTTGGCAGCTCACCACAGATACAAACAAATGCACACCATCTTATCAAAGGCTTCAGGACATCACTATGCAATGCGGATCACCAAATGCCAAGAGAGGCGGACCCCACAGTATAAAAAGAGAGCAGGGAGCATTGTGTAGTCAGTAGAGCAGGCGGAGGCAACCTTTGGTGACCCGCGGGCCAGATTCACATACATATTTCAGCTCGCGGGCTGCATTGTCACACGACGTGACAGCAGTGCTCCTAACACAAAGTCAAGACTAATGGGTCTGTGACGTTAATGTTTACGGGGTAATGGACCAATATTGATGACACCCCTTTCCCAACAACCCATGCCAACAAATTATGACTCGAAAATAGCATTGTGGAATGTAAGTTTATATTCACCCAGTCTTCACGTTTTCATTTATTTGCGCATCGTAAACAATGGGTCTTTATCCACGACATTTTGCAATAGTTGGCCTAAATCTTACATTGGAAAATTCTGCAACACCGATAGTAAAGAAGCTATGCTGATGACATGTAAATAAATGAAATTATGTGAAGATGGGTTGCCAGGCATCTTGAAATGTCATCACTGAGAAATAAATTCCTAGAAAAGTAACTGGTTGCAACTAATTCATTATAAATTAACAACAATTTCAACAGCTGCAGTGTTCTAATGTGTCCACAACAGACAAGAATTAGTTGCTAACGTTTATACAAGACAGAACTCTAAACATGTGAGCAGAGTGGCGATTTGTCAAACTGATAACAAGTGTCCTCACACGCTCAGCAGATGTTGGTGATTCTGAGAATATTTTGGATGGCATCAGTAGTGTTCTTCGATATTTCTAGTATCAAGAATAAGAAAACACTCGCCCTCAGACGGTCATTATATAGACGTATTGACAATAATATTGAACGTGTGAGAGCCTTCTGAGTTCCGTCTGAAATTTGTATCATTGCCAATGGTACGTGCAAATCGTATGTTGTTGACACAGCACGAATAGGCCGAAACTGCTCACACCAATGACAGCAAAGGTTTTACAGACTGTACAGTCAATATGAAGACAGTACTCATGTGACGCGATAGCAGCGCCTGAAAGAAAGACGTCTGTGACATACAAATTTGAAGATAATGTATTTGGACACACCCCTAAGCTTTTCAAGAGAACATGAATATTATCATACGTAGTGATATACAAAAACTCGGCCATACAGCCAAAAGGAAACTCACCTGGCTTGACGGCAGCTTGCCCAGCGAACAAGGTGGAGTATTGTCGTCCGTGACTAACAACACAAAGACACCCCATTTTGTGCAATACTTTAACTCGGCGTCTTGGTTTCTCACAATTCATCATAATATATCACATCCGAAAATAAACTTTTCAATATCATGTGATTGCACAGAAATCCATGTGAAACACGGCGACTCTGCCTAAATCCAGTACGATGAACACACTAATTTTGCCATCAGCCATTAGGAAAGCTGAAAAGTTACACTTAATACATGTATTTACAGCGGTTTATCGATTTTAAAAACTATTCGACGGCAGATTAATGTAAGGTCTAAGTTTGCGTCTGTAACGCTTCCTCTTATATTTTTACGTTTTGCTATTGCTATTGTTAGAAAAATCTTTATTCAGTCGGTCGTCGAAATTTTGAAATAAAAGTTATGGTGTATATCACGTGATACATATTTCGCGTGAAGCGCTGTTGCGACACAGGCAAAGATCAATTGTGGAAACTGAGCCACTGAATATTACAAATTATCTTATTAAAGAATACGGCCGACTGACTACATCAAATAAGAGGACACGTACATTCGCGAATGAGTGGTCAAAAAAAAAAAAAAAAAATTAAATGTATGAGAACATAGGTACAGGGTGGCGACAGGAAGGGCATCTGGCCACACTTTAAAATTAATACGCCAAATCCGATTAACCATAAGAGCAGACCCCGCCAGTCAGGATAAATGCTTGGATAGAGAGACAGTTGTATGCATCTGTTCGATGACGCTTCTAGAAAACGTGGGTGCCCTGCACATTTTCGAGCACCTGGAACGCTTCAGCCCTCAAGCGACCACGGTAATCTGCTGAGGCAAAAGGAATTAGTTCTTATAAATAGTCTATGTAGACTCGTACAGATAAACGATTAAAATCAGTCATATTTCCTCTGTTGAGCGATTTTAGTAGACTTTATATCTCGTGCTCACGTATTTAGATAACAGACATTTTGACGATCATGCGACGATTGAATGGAGGAATCACAGTTCGATCTTCCTCAGTGAATTAATTTTGGAAAACATTATCCAGTATCTCTGTTATCGCCGTTTCAATGCAGTTATGATCACTGAATGTCTGCAGTGGCTGGTTTCATCCATTTACTGATTTAACGTAAGATCAGAACTCCTTAAGATTTTCTGTTAAATCCATAAACGCTCATTTGCCACACACAAATGACGGAGACTGCACGTACACATCGCTCGATGGAGTCCCGGATGTGCCTAATAGGACTGGGGTCAGATCACATGGAAGACCACTCAGTCCTCCTGTGCTCGAGTATCATGGGTCTACTAGCACAAGACTTGCCGACGTCCTGTTCACATAACGCACCAAACTATTGCATTCACCGTGGTGACAATAGGGCTCTCATTCTCTCCATCACAGAAACCGCTTCTAATCGAGAATTTCAATACTGACATACTGATCTCTGTGCACCATCCAGATGGACTCAGAATATAGGATTAAAACTCAATCCATCAAAAACCCAGGAGGTCCTTGTAGGTCATTCTAGACTCCTTAGGCCGAAATATCTGGAATACCTACCATCTTTGACACTAAAAAAAAATAGTCTAGAAGTAGTAATAGATGAAAGTTAAGTTGGGCTGAACACACAATTGTAACAGTAGAGTACGAGGGGCCATCGAAGAGTAATGTAACACATTTTTTCTCTGACAGTTTCAGTTCAAAAATGTGGAATTCGTTGGGGAAATGGAACATTCCCACTTCAGCCCCTATAGTTTCATGAGGTTCCGATAGGTGGTTGCCCATACGTAGCCTTCAAAATGGTTTCTGTAACGGAGGTGCATTCCAAGAAAAATATCTACGGAGACATGGCAATGAAAAAAGCACGGTGAGTCGTTGAGCGAGGCGTCTGCCATCATCGCAACAAGGTCACGCAAACCGGTTCGATCTCCCGTCTACTGGCCGGCCGCACACGACGGACACTCTCATTCGAGGTGATCGACGGATCACAATCAAACACCTCGCTGCTCAACTGGACATCTCTGTTGGCAGTGCAGATACATTCGTCCGCCAGTTGGGATACACAAGTTTGTGTGCCCATTTGGTTCCTCTCCGCCTAACAGAAGACCATAAAGAGTAACGAAGGATCACCTGTGCGGAATTGCTTGCGTGTTACGAGGCTGATGATGACAATCTTTTGCCGAACATTGTCACAGGTGATGAAACATGGATTCATCTTTTCGAACCAGAAACAAAATGGTAATCCATGGAGTGGCCTCGCACCACCTCTCCTCCAAAGAAAATGTTCGAAGTTCCACCCTCAGCTGGTAAAGTCATGACGATAGTATTCTGGGACTATGAAGGGGTTATTCTATTTGATGTGCTCCATCGTGAAGCAACGATCAGAGCTTCAGTCCGGAACCGCGCTGCTGCTACGGTTGCAGGTTCGAATTCTGCCTCGGGCATGGATGTGTGTAATGTCCTTAGATTAGTTAGGTTTAAGTTGTTCTAAGTCTAGGGGACTGATGACCTCAGATATTAAGTCCCATAGTGCTTCGAGCCATTTGTACCACTTTTTGAACGAAGATTATGTTGAAAAACAGGTTTTTGTTGCCAAACGAATGGGTGTATTGGTGTATTGGTGTATGGTGTATTGGAGTCCTGAATAAAACCAACCTGCTTTCCGAAAAAAAAAAATGTTTGCATCACTTACTGAACACCGCTCGTTTGAGAAGTCATAAGTATCTCTCCATGGCCTACAAAGATATAAAAAGCTCTTCCCTTTCGCCGTGATAAAGACACCTGTAGAAAAGCTTCCCAATTGTTGATCACAGCGATGTTGGTCTGTAGCGTGCCGGCCGGAGTGGCCGTGCGGTTCTAGGCGCTACAGTCTGGAACCGAGCGGCCGCTACGGTCGCAGGCTCGAATCCTGCCTCGGGCATGGATGTGTGTGATGGCCTTAGGTTATTTAGGTTTAATTATTTCTAAGTTCTAGGCGACTGATGACCTCAGAAATTAAGTCGCATAGTGCTCAGAGCCATTTGAACCATTTTTTGGTCTGTCGTGTCTTTCTCAGGAAAGTTCAAGGTGCCAGAAACTGGTGTTGATCGCCTGCTTTCGGACGCGGTGGTTTTCACACACTCTGTCTCTTCGACTGTCTGATCAATGTACAGTCTCCTTTATATCTCTCCTCGATCTTAATAAATCTCAGCGACATGTCAGGATCACTTGTTCTCGTCGGAGCGAAATACTTCCTGTCCCACTCCATCTCTGAGTTTCTTTCTCGAAGACCTTTTCCGTAGCAGAAACCAGACTCTGAGGAGGGCTCCATCATCGTATCAGAGAACTGAGTAGCATTTCCAGCTTCAAAAGACATGTGTACTGGAGCAACAATAATGTATATCTTTGTCGTTGTGCGCACTCGTTATCCCATTACCCCTTTCTTTCCAACGACATCTTCCTATTTGCTCTGAGATGGTGCAGTCTACCTAAACTGCTCTCCCTAAGAACTCACTATGTCAGAAAATATCACTTTTGTACACATATAAATACATTCTGCATCTCCCATTATTACTATTATTATTGACATGTATATTATTTCTCAAGTCAACAACCCTTTTTCTCAACACATACTCGTACTAGTCGTATAAGGATGAAAGGGGTATCGTTAGAAAGGTTTTTCAACCGACTTCTGAATGTGCATACCGATTTTGCGCTAAAACTACTGTTTTTGGAAAATTTTAACATAAACGAGACTTTTAATTAAGGGCGTCATGGATGCCCAGCTTCATATTTATATTTTGCAAAGTTAACTTAGTAATCCCTTTTATTAACTGGATAATTTGTATACAGCATTGTTCCGTTATTTCACCCGTCGTACAAGTTGACTTTTCTAGACGAATATGCTTTCCAGAACGACAAACATATTTGCCATTGTCGCCTTGAACTGTAATATAGCTATTACTACTACTACCTAATGTGCTTAGTGTAACCGAAAATGTTTGTCGATTTAAAAGTATAGGTTATGTGGCCCTATTGCCAGTCCCTGATCTTTGCTCATCTTCCAAGCAAAACAAATTTATATACATTCATTATTATTATTATTTCACATAGTTTGGTGTATTTTCATTTTTCTCTTGATTCGCACAATTACCTTATTCCAACGACTACACTTATTGCAAATACTTATTATTATTATTATCATCGTTATTATTATCATTGGCAGCAACAGTAGCAGAAGGAATAGTAGTAGCAGTATTAGCAGTAGTGTTAGTATTAACTTTAATAATAGTCAGTAAGTGTCGTTTATACGTACTATCTTTACATACATTCATATCATTTTTTACTTTACTAATATCATTTTATTACTGTTTGCCAAATTAAAATTAGCAGCGCGGATTGGCCGTGCGGTTTAAGGCGCCATGTCACGGATTGTGCGGCCCCTCCCGCCAGAGGTTAGAGTCCTCCCTCTGGCATGGGTGTGTATGTTGTTCTTAGCATAAGTTAGTTTAAGTTTGTGTGTAAGTCTAGGGACCGATGACCTCAGCAGTTTGGCCCCTTAGGAATTCACTCACACATTAAAATTATTGTCATGTCTTAGGTAAATACGATGTAAAAATACTGTATGTGTGCAACATTGGTCCGATGTAAGGAAGGGCCCGACAGCCTAATCTGATCAGGTTAAATAAATAAATAATTCCACTACTCACGAGTGTGCTGTGATGTCGACTGGTACACAGCCCTCTGCCTCGCACCGCTATGCCATCCAGTTACACTGCTACACTATCAGTATGTAGGTACTTCTTATTTATCTGACCACGTGGCTACCATGTAGCCTTGCGAGTAACGTTTCCCGATGCTGCTGATGTTTTGTGTCCAGGGCACATGCGTGTTCTCTGAGAAGAGCTGCAAGCCCTCGCACCAGAACCACTTTCGTGACCGGCGGCAAGAACTTTTTACTGCCTGTATTTGCCAGCTACCGCGCGAGCAACCGTACAACATCGTGTTTCTTTCAGTACGCTGACAGATGAAGGTGGGCAGTATCTTTCGTCGGAAGGACATTCACCCAAAGCAGCCATGGAAGGGTGTACGCCTTAAGCCAAATAGGGAGGAGAAGAAAAAAGCTAAAACAAGCGACTGAGCGAGCCGGAGTCTATATTTGTACAGCGAGGACCGGACGTGACTCACGGCACGGGCCCACCGCAAAGAAGTGCGACCGTCGTCTCTGCCGCCGTGACCTTGGTAGGGGCACGTGCGCGCTGGGCTCTGCCACGTGGGCGCTTGACAGGCACCTGGTCTAGGGCCTGGTCGCTGTCACTTATGCGCTCTTCCTCCGGTCTCATACATACATGAGTTGCCCAGAAAGTAATGCACAGCATTTTCATCTTCAGTAATTCTTTACTGAACATAATGAGAATTACATACGCGAAAGAATGGTATTTTATCTACGCATCCTATTTTTCCACGTAATCCCCATCCCGTTCTACGGCCTTCCTCCAGCGCGAAACAAAGGCGTGTGTGCGCTGTCGGTACCAATCCTTGTCCTGGTGGCGGTGCCGGTGCAGCACTGCGTTAATCACCTCCTCGTCGTCCCCACGAATGGCATCCTTTCATGGCCCAAACATGTGGAAGTCCGAAGGGGCTAGGTCAGTTGTGTTAGGTGTGACAGCTGTGGATGGTCTCCCCGACCGTTGCAAATCGTGGACCTCCGCCGTACCACCTTCTGATGACCTCAACCTCCGAGTCCAGTGACTAACAAACAGTACGTCTGTCGACAGCAGATGCTCCACAGACTTTACACAAGCGTTTGTGAATATTCACCACAGTTTCTTTCTCCGCAGTGAGAAATTCAATGATGGCACGTTGCCTATAACGTACATCACCTACAGACGCCATTTTGAAACTGTCCCGCAGCTACGCTATCTGTCGGAAGTGACGGTAGCTTGGCGCGCTCACTCAGCAGACTTTAAATAATACATACGTAATGATTCGAATTCGTAGCATTGTTTTCGGCTGAGAAAAAAAAAGCGATGCATTACTTTCTGGGCAACCCTCGTGTAATCTTTTCTCCCGTCAGTGACAGCCAATGCTCTATAGTGCGAGAATCTTCGGTATGCCGGACCGCAACGATAGAAGCTGGAAGACTAGATTGGTCTTTTGTGTCAGGTGACAGCTAATCTTTGTTAAAGGATATCATTGTCAGCTCCACTGGTAAAATTACACATTAACACGATCCACGATTGCAGTTTCAACTTTCAGCCGTAGGCAGACGGAACAAATTCGCGCTTTTGCACATTTCGATATATACAGGGCCTTTGTTTTATCTTGACACAAGTAACTATCTCGATAACTACACATCGTACGAAATAAATGTTCTAAGTGAAAAGTTAATACAAGTATTGAGGACATCTGTCTGTGCTGCAAATGGCCGTCTTCTAACCACCCTTCCTGTGTGGGTGGGGTCAACTTTGTATTTTCAAGTGGGAATCCCCCATTTTAATTGCATATTTGGAGTCTACGCCAAAAAAATGCTTACGATTTACTCAAACCATTGTCTTCCCTTCGTGGCAGATGGCGCTGTAATCGACAAATATCAAGTGTACCTGTTTTTGCAATTGAGAATCGGCGCATTTGATTCCGCATTTCATACGCGACGAAAATATAAACAGTTGTGTTCTAAAGGTTGATATTTATGTTCGAAATATACTTTAGTGTTACAAATTTGATCGTACATACAACGTGGATGGCCGTTTCAATGTCTGGTTGGAAACTACGTTTAGCGTGATCCAGGAACAACGACGTGGATGTAATAGTTTTCTGTTCCCATGGGGTGCTTTATTTCTGTGAGTCCCCTTGCGTCTCATCACTGGTGTGCTTGTTTTCGGTGAGTACCCACGGCAGGTGCAGTACCCATGGCAGATGCAGCTGTTACCATCATTTCACGGATATTTCACCTTATCACAACGGTTCCGGTTTGCATTCCGCCGGTAGCTGCTTAGCGGCCAGCGCGAGAGTAAAGACGGTTGGATGGAAATCAGTCACCCTGATGGCGAGGTTCGAGGGCAGCCACCGAAATCAAGCATTCAGATGCTCAACCCCGTAACGAACAGAAGGCAACATTACCAAATAAGCAGTTTGTTTGCCAGAAAAGTCGATGTCTAGCCATATTACTTGTCCTGTACAATCACAATCGCAACACTCAAAGTTTGAAGATCAGCATCAACCGTTTACAAAGGTTTACGTTTACTTCGCAAAAGAAATGTAGACTCAAATGCGTCGATTCTTAATTGCAAAAACAAGCACACTTGATAGTCTGTTCACCGTCTTCTCCCACGAACGGTAAACAATGGTTTAAGTAAATCGTACGTATTTTTTGCCGTAGAATCCTAACATGCAATAAAAAATGAGGAGTTCCCATTTGAAAATATAAAGTTGATCCCGCCCACGCAGGACGGGTGGTTGGGAGGTGGCCAGTTTTAGCACAGACACATGTCCTCTTGAAACTTCCTGGCAGATAAAAACTGTATGCCGGACCGAGACTCGAACTCGGGACCTTTGCCTTTCGCGGGAAAGTGCTCTATCATCTGAGCTACCCAAGCACGACTCATGACCCATCCTCACAGCTTCATTTCTGCCAGTACCTCGTCTCCTACCTTCCAAACTTCACAGAAGCTCTTCTGCCAGGAAGTTTCATATCAGCGCACACTCCGCTGCAGAGTGAAAATCTCACTCTAGGTGTCCTCTTTATTGCTATTGACTTTACACTTACAACATTTTTTTGCACAAGATGGGTCGTTTTCGAGATACTTAGTTGTGTCAAGTTGAAACAATCACCCTCCACATACGTAAACAGGTGTGCAAAACTTGAGGACGAAAGTAACTTTCCTATGATGTGTGACTGTCACGTAGCATAGCTTGATGAAACTTGTACCACACGTCGAAAGAACTACTACAGTACAGTACGGTACAGAAGTAATCGAAAGAAATACGCCATGAGAAGAACAGAAACGACACTTTTATTCAAAGACAATAATTTCACTAATGTCACTTCGATTCATGATGGTCCACTGGACAATACAAACCGCAGAATATTGTTCTTAATAGGGTGTGAGATCACTGTGGACGCTAATCCACGCTATGCACATACTCCAGTTCTGGTCACGAGGCTGCTAAGTACTTTCTCCACGAGCGCGGTTGACAACTCCTGGCCGGCGGTTCTATGCGCTTCAGTCCGGAACCGCGCGACTGCTACGGTCGCAGGTTCGAATCCTGCCTTGGGCATGGGTGTGTGTGATGTCCTTAGGTTAGTTAGGTTTAAGTTCCAGGGGACTTCTGACCTCAGATGTTAAGTTCCATAGCGCTCAGAGCCATTTTGAACCATTTTTTTTTTGACAACTCCTTACTAGTCGTTAGTGCATGTAGACGTGCTGAAATACATCCCCCCCCTCCCCCCCCAACGCATTCCACAGGTGCTGAATGGAATTTTAGTCAAGAGAACGGGCAGGCTAGTCCAATCGCCGAACATCCTCTCGCTGGAGGAGTGGCGAGAGGTGGAAACACGTAATGCTCTCAGGAACATTTTCGAGCATCGTTTTGGTAGTCCAAGTGTTATGGTGTGGGGAGACGCAATTCTGCATGAGCGTACTGACTTCCAAATCTTTGAGAACGGTAGACTCATCAATCAACGTCATTGCAGCACTGTATTCTTTCCCAATGTGCGCGGGGATGCATTTCGCCCAGACTTCATGTTAATGGATGACATTGCACGACCGCATCGAATAGCGCGGGCGGAGGAGCTCATGGACCGAGAGGATACTCGACCAATGGACTGGCCTAAACGTTCCTTCGAGTGAGATCCCATCGAGTACGTGTAGAAAGCGTTCGGAGGCTTTCACCTGCAGCTAGACCATCCAGAAATTGTCAACTGCTCTGGTGGAGTACTGGAAAACCCAGCCACAAGAACTCACTGAGTTTTCGGTCTACGTGGGAACACATTGCAGGGCATGCATTGCAGTCCGGGCTGGTCACTCACCTCATTAAGAACCATGTTTCATTTCTCGTAACGTCCGTGGGAGCACCATAAATCGCGGCTCTTAAGTGTAATTCTTGTCTGAATAAAGGTGTCGTTTCTGTTCATCTCATTGCGTATTTCTTTTAATTATCTTCTGTACTAAACTGCAGCCCACCTTTCTATGTATGGTCCACGTTCAGGGGCGATTCTAGAAGTCGGTCAAGGGGGGAAGGGGCGGGGACTATTTGTGGTTGGTAGTTGGTTAGGGGGAATGGAATATCGCTTAACAAAAGGAGAGTTTGCGTCCTCTACCGACAATTGCTTAAAGTAGTTTTTGGTAACTGTTTTGCATTTGAGGGTAAAAATGTCTTTTAATGAATAATAAGACGCCTATTTTAAGTTAAATGATATTTATTGGTTTAGATAGTAAGCTATTTTCCACCCTTATTCTTTTGCTACGATGTGTTTGAAATACATCATAACCTATATTGCTACAAAATTATTAAAAAAAGCGATTGAATTTGTTGGAATAATATATTCGCTGATTTCTGAAGTCATTTTATCCAGTATAATTGCCAGTAGGAAGACGTTGACGGCTAAATGGTCACCGATTGAGGTGCGGGGAGTAATAAGATTCTGCATCTGAAGTAAAGGTCCACAGCTGTAATTTATCGTCATTTAGTGGAAGTTCACGTAGTGAGTTTAATGTCACGAAAAGTGGTGTTATTTTGGTGCTAGGAATCTAATAAGAGATAACAGACGTGCGACACAAGCAAATGCCAAATTCGTCCACATCAGCTGACAAGGTGAGCCGTGTTGTAGAATTGATTCAAGCCAGTCTTCGCATTCATGTGAGCCAATTTCCAAACGAGTAGATGTCTCTGGACTAACGTAAAACGTAATTTCTCTGAGTAGGCACGGGAACTCTTAGACGAGAATAAAGCCGTGTGAATGCGGCGTATGTTTCATTCTATTCCTAAGACGAAGAAAGCACCCTCATCATCATCGAGATAATCCTCGTCTCCCCACAAAAGTAGTTCAAAAAATCAGTATTCGCGAACGAAGCTATGGCTAATGTGGTTCGGAATACGCAGGGTGTGCTGCTAACTGCTTTCCCTGCCCATGGAGACCACGAATGTTGAGGGTTATTGTCGCTCACTACAACAGCTGCAGAAGGTGGTTAGGAGCAAAAGACCGGGGGTGCTTTCAAAAGCGCTTCAGTCTGGAACCGCGCGACCGCTACGGTCGCAGGTTCGAATCCTGCCTCTGGCATGGATGTGTGTGATGTCCTGAGGTTAGTTAGGTTTAAGTAATTCTAAATTCTAGGGGACTGATGACATCAGATGTTAAGTCCCATAGTGCTCAGAGCCGACAACTCCGACAGCATACGGTCTTGGTTGGTAGTGATTTGGTCCGGTGTTTCTAATTAACTGCCCAGATCTCGCACCAAGCGATTTTCATCTCGTCGAGCCATTACAGCACCTGGGCGGTGGCATCTTCAGAACTGACGCCGACGTTCAGGAGGCTGTTGTGGAGTGGCTCTTAAACCTGGACACTGAATTCTTTTACGTCGGTATCGACAGACTTGTTTAGCGATGGAACAAACGCTTAATCGCAACGATTTCGTGGAAAAATAATATGTACCAGTTCCTCAGTAATTTTGCGTTTCTCTTTAATTTACCGAATGAACTTGTCTCGTTGCCAATTTTCTGAACCACCCTCGTACCTCAGTTTAAACTGAGTGCATCGTACCGCCGTGAAATTTGGTGGAGGCAGTGTTTTGACCGATGACGAAATAAGGGGAAATGTTTATGATTTTTTATAATATAACAACTAAAAAGGCCTCTGTTTCAGATCCAGTTAATAACAAAAATCAAAACGCCTTGACAGAATTAAAATTACCATTTTCGGATGAGTATACTTACCGGCTCAGAGCGATGTGCGCTCTTTTTGTGCATGTATCTAACACAAAGGATCTGGAACGATCCCTGCTGCATAACAGGAGATATTTACCGCGAGTATCAGCGTGCCAATTTCTAGTGCAATTATCAGATAAAGCTCTTCATGCTGTTACAATTCGATTCAATCTGCCACACTTACACGTGCAAGATAGTCGACAGTCGCGAGAGTCACCGAAGCAGCAGCTTGAGGCCAGCGTTTAAGTAACTCATCAGTATGCAGCTAACAATGAAACAGTTGATATGTTGCCAAAGACAACATGCGTTTCATTTAGTGATTTCTACGCAAACCACAGCCTTGCAGGTGGAGATTGGTTGTGTGTGCAGAAATGCTGCTGATTTTAGCTAAGGCTATCCGTATTATTTATTATAGTTATTATTTTGCGTAAAATTATTACTTACGAAAGAGTAAGAGAATAATTTCTATTACCAATCCACCAGTTATGCGAGTTTTCTCTAAAAGACTTCAGGAATGCTTATCAGTCAGGAATGGCCTACTTCTGCTAACAACTACATTCAGCCAAGTTGGTGCTATTACCGCTCAGTGTCTATAGCAAAACACCACCCGAAAAGATAACTCATTCTACACTATTACTTGAATAAATAAAACTACTTCAGTGCATAAAAAATTATACTCACTGTTGCAGAGCTCTCGTGGTCGTGCGGTAGCGTTCTCGCTTCCCACGCCCGGGTTCCCGGGTTCGATTCCCGGCGGGGTCAGGGATTTTCTCTGCCTCGTGATGGCTGGGTGTTGTGCGCTGTCCTTAGGTTAGTTAGGTTTAAGTAGTTCTAAGTTCTACGGGACTGATGACCATAGATGTTAAGTCCCATAGTGCTCAGAGCCATTTGAACCATTTGTTGCAGAGCAGTAATGTAAAAATTGTGGTGTCTGCAACACTGCTTCTGGCTGTTGATGTCTCAGTGTACCACAACAGCATCCTTAAGAGAAAGTCCTTATGACGTGGCTGGTCACTGATATATGCACGGCACCCCAGGTTTACAAGGTGCCACGTTCAGCGCCTGTCTTTGGAAACGTTGCATGAAGAATTTAGCAAGCACTGGATTAAGTGGACGGCCCATGGTGACGTCTTCTACCTCTTCTTAGAAATCGCCATTCCATATAAAGTAGCCTATGTTAAGAAATGCATGGAAGAGCTTGGTGATGTACTGTGAGAAAATGAAAACGATATGCTCTGGAGAGTCATTGAGAGACAATTTGGTAAACAAGTAAACATCAGATCTGACCTTGATGTCATTTGGTTCAAGTTTTAGTTTCTTCAGTTTCTCAATTAAATGTCCCTAGCCCTTCATGTATGAGTCTTTCCTATGTGCTGTTGAAGTACAGAAGCCTTGTGTACGACCAGCTTACTTATACGTCGGCGAGCCATGTGCACTTACCAGAAATCCATAAAAATGTTGTACCTTTAAGACCGACCGTAAGCGCTAATTACAAAAATGGTTCATATGGCTCTAAGCACTATGGGATTTAACATCTGAGGTCATCAGTCCCCTAGACTTAGAACTACTTAAACCTAACTAACCTAAGGACATCGCACACATCAATGCCCGAGGCAGGATTCGAACCTGCGGCCGTAGCAGCAGCGCGGTTCCGGACTGAAGCGCCTTTCCTTGCCATCGCGAGTCTGAATTCCAGTCTACATTTATATCCTATCTGTTTCGACCATCATCAGTTATTTTGCTGGCCAAACAGCAAACCTCATCTACTACTTTAACTTTCTCGCTTCCTAATCTAATTCCCTCAGCATCACCTGATTTAATTCAACTATACTGCATTATCCTCGTTTTGCTCTTGTTGATGTTCATCTTATATCCTCCTTTCAAGGCACTATCCATTCCGTTCAACTGCTCTTCTAAGTCCTTTGTTTCTGACAGAATTACGATGTCATCGGCGAACCTTACAGTTTTTATTTCTTCTCCATGGATTTTAATACCTACTCCGAATTTTTCTTTTGTTTCCTTCACTGCTTGCTCAATATACAGATTGAATAACGTCGGGGATAGGCTACAATCCTGTCTCACTTTCTTCTCAAACATTGCTTCCCTTTTGTGCCCCTCGACACTTACAAGTGCCATTTGGATTCTTTACAAATTGTAAATAGGCTGCCTGCATTTTACCCCTCCTATCTGCGGAATTTGAAAGAGTATTCCAGTCAACAATGTCAAAAGCTTTCTCTAAGCCTACAAATGCTAAAAACTTATATTTGCCTTTCCTTAAGCCTATTTTCTAAGGTAAGTCGTAGGGTCAGTATTGCCTCACGTCTTCTTACATTTGTACAGTATTCAAACTGATGTTTCCCGGGAACCAAGAATCATGGACCTTGCCGTTGGTGGGGAGGCTTGCGTGCCTCAGCGATACAGATAGAAGTGCCGTAGGTGCAACCACAACGGAGGGGTATCTGTTGAGAGGCAGGCAAACGTGTGGTTCCTGAAGAGGGGCAGCAGCATTTTCAGTAGTTGCAGGGGCAACAGTCTGGATGATTGACTGATCTGGCCTTGTAACACTAACCAAAATGGCCTTGCTCTGCTGGTACTGCGAACGGCTGAAAGCAAGGGGAAACTACAGCCGTAATATCTCCCGAGGGCATGCAGCTCTACTGTATGGTTAAATGATGATGGCGTCCTCTTGGGTAAAATATTCCGGAGGTAAAATAGTCCCCCATTCGGATCTCCGGGCGGGGACTACTCAAGAGGACGTCGTTATCAGGAGAAAGAAAACTGGCGTTCTACGGATCGGAGCGTGGAATGTCAGATCCCTTAATCGGGCAGGTAGGTTAGAAAATTTAAAAAGGGAAATGGATAGGTTAAAGTTAGATATAGTGGGAATTAGTGAAGTTCGGTAGCAGGAGGAACAAGACTTCTGGTCAGGTGACTACAGGGTTATAAACACAAAATCAAATAGGGGTAATGCAGGAGTAGGTTTAATAATGAATAGGAAAATAGGAATGCGGGTAAGCTACTACAAACAGCATAGTGAACACATTATTGTGGCCAAGATAGATACGAAGCTCATTATATGCCAACTAGCTCTGCAGATGATGAAGAAATTGATGAAATATATGATGAAATAAAAGAAATTATTCGGGTAGTGAAGGGAGACGAAAATTTAATAGTCATGGGTGACTGGAATTCGGTAGTAGGAAAAGGGAGAGAAGGAAACGTAGTAGGTGAATATGGATTGAGGCTAAGAAATGAAAGAGGAAGCCGCCTGGTAGAATTTTGCACAGAGAACAACTTAATCATAGCTAACACTTGGTTCCAGAATCATAAAAGAAGGTTGTATACATGGAAGAAGCCTGGAGATACTGACCGGTTTCCGATAGATTATATAATGGTAAGACAGATTTAGAAACCAGGTTTTAAATTTTAAGACATTTCCAGGGCAGATGTGGACTCTGACCACAATCTGTTAGTTATGAACTGTAGATTAAAACTGAAGAAACTTCAAAAAGGTGTGAATTTAAGGAGATGGGACCTGGATAAACCGACTAAACCAGAGGTTGCACAGAGTTTCAGGGAGAGCATAAGGGAACAATTGATAGGAATGGGGGAAGGAAATACAGTAGACGAAAAATGGATAGCTTTGAGATATGAAGTAGTGAAGACAGCAGAGGATCTAGTAGGTAAAAAGACGAGGGCTGGTGGAAATCCCTGGGTAACAGAAGAAATATTGAAATTAATTGATGAAAGGAGAAAACACAAAAATGCAGTAAACGAAGCAGGCAAAAAGGAATACAAACGTCTCAAAAATGAGATCGACAGGAATTGCAAAATGGCTAAGCAGGGATGGCTAGAGGACAAATGTAGGGATGTAGAGACTTACCTCACTAGGGGTACGGTAGATACTGCCCACAGGTAAATTAAAGAGACCTTCGGAGAAAAGAGAAACACTTGTATGAATATCAAGAGCTCAGATGGAAACCCAGTTCTAAGCAAAGAAGGGAAAGCTGAAAGGTGGAAGGAGTATATAGAGGGTCTATACAAGGGCGATATAATTAAGGACAATATTATGGAAATGGAAGATGAAATGGGAGATATTATACTGCTTGAAGACTTTGACAGCGCACTGAAAGACCTAAGTCGAAACAAGGCCCCTGGAGTAGACAACATTCCATTAGAACTACTGACAGCCTAGGGAGAGCCAGCGCTGACAAAACTCTACCATCTGGTGAGCAAGATGTATGGGACAGGCGAAATACCCTCAGACTTCAAGAAGAATATAATAATTCCAATCCCAAAGAAAGCAGGTGTTGACAGATGTGAAAATTACCGAACGATCAGTTTAATAAGTCACGGAAGCAAAATACTAACGCGAATTCTTTACAGACGAATGGAAAAACTGGTAGAAGCCGACCTCGGGGAAGATCAGTTTGGATTCCGTACAAATATTGGAACACGTGAGGCAATACTGACCCTACGACTTATCTTAGAAAAAAGATTAAGGAAAGGCAAACCTACGTTTCTAGCATTTGTAGACTTAGAGAAAGCTTTTGACAATGTTGACTGGAATACTCTTTCAAATGCTGAAGGTGGCAGGGGTAAAATACAGGGAGCGAAAGGCTATTTACAATTTGTACAGAAACCAGATGACAGTTATAAGAGTCGAGGGGCATGAAAGGGAAGCAGTGGTTGGGAAGGGAGTGAGACAGGGTTGTAGCCTATCCCCGATGTTATTCAATCTGTATATTGAGCAATCAGTAAAGGAAACAAAAGAAAAATTCGGAGTAGGTATTAAAATCCATGGAGAAGAAATAAAAACTGTAAGGTTCGCCGATGGCATTGTAATTCTGTCAGAAAAAAAGGACTTAGAAGAGCAATTGAACGTAATGGATAGTGCCTTGAAAGGAGGATGTAAGATGAACATCAACAAAAGCAAAACGAAGATAATGGAATGTAGTCTAATTAAGTCGGATGTTGCTGAGGGAGTCAGATTAGGAAATGAGACACTTAAAGTAGTAAAGGAGTTTTGCTATTTGGGGAGCAAAATAACTGATGATGGTCGAAGTAGAGAGGATATAAAATGTAGACTGGCAATGGCAAGGAAAGCGTTTCTGAAGAAGAGAAATTTGTTAACATCGAGTATAGATTTAAGTGTCAGGAAGTCGTTTCTGAAAGTATTTGTATGGAGCGTAGCCATGTATGGAAGTGAAACATGGACGATAACTAGTTTGGACAAGGAGAGAATAGAAGCTTTCGAAATGTGGTGCTACAGAGGAATGCTGAAGATTAGATGGGTAGATCATATAACTAATGAGGAGATATTGAATAGTATTGGGGAGAAGAGAAATTTGTGGCACAACTTGACTAGAAGAAGGGATCGGTTGGTAGGATATGGAGGGTAAAAATCGTAGAGGGAGACGGAGAGATGAATACACGAAACAGATTCAGAAGGATGTAGGTTGCAGTAGGTATCGGGAGATGAAGAAGCTTGCACAGTATAGAGTAGCATGGAGAGCTGCATCAAACCAGTCTCAGGACTGAAGACCACAACAACAACAACAACAACGTTCCCCGAGGTCTGCGTCTACCAGTTTTCCCATTCATCTGTACAGAATTCTTATTAGTATCTTACAAATGTGACTTGTTAAACTGAAACTTTGGTAATTTTCACACCTGTCAGCACCTGGCTTCTTTGGCATTGGAATTATTATAGGCTTCTTTAAGTCTGAGGGTATTTCGCCTGTCTCATCCATCTTACTCACCAGATGGAAGAGTTTTGTCATGGCTGGCTCTCCCAAGGCTATCAGTAGTTGAAACGGAATGTTGTCTACTCCAGGGGCCTTGTTTCGATTTAGGTCATTCAGCGTACTGTCAAACTCTTCACGCAGTATCATATCTCCTATCTCATCTTCATCTATGTCCTCTTCCATTTACGTAATATTGCCCTTAAGTACATCGCCCTTGTACAGATCCTCTATATACTCCTACCTTTCAATTTCTCTTCATTGTTTAGGACTGGTTTTCCATCTGAGCTCTTGACATTCAAACAGGTGCTTCACTTTTCTCCAAATTTCTCTTTAATTTTCCTTTAGGCGTCATCTATCTTACTCCTAGTGATATATGCTTCTACATCCTTACATTTGTCCTCTAGCCATTCCTGCTTAGCCATTTTGCACTTCCTGTCGATCTCATTTTTGAGACGTTTGTATTTCTTTTCGAGTGCTTCATTTGCTGCATTTTTATATTTTCTCTTTTCATCAATTAAACTCAGTATCTCTTGTGATACCCAGGGATTCCCACTAGTCTTAGTGTTTTTACTTACTTGCTCCTCGGCTGCCTTCACTATTTCATCTCTCAAAACTATCCATTCTTCTTGTACTGTATTTCTTTCCCCTGTTCTTGTCAACCATTCTCTAATGCTGCTTCGGAATCTCTCTTCAACCTCTGGTACCTGCAGTCTAAAAACCGTACAGGACCTATATTTATCCATTCAGAGACGACTGGAATATGTTTCGAGTGCCACCTATTAAGCATGGTTATTTGTTGTATTTTTTGGTATTTCCATATTTTTCTCAATCTCCTTACCATTAAAAACAAATGAAAAAGTATTATGAAGCTACACTACTGTTGACCAAAATCACTAAACTTCAATTGCACCCACAGTCGCAAGCAGGAGGTCTTCTGTGCCAGATGCAGGGCGCAGATGACAGTCCAGTATGCGCTTCATTGTCTGTGGTTCTCCAAAGTCACAGTTAGTGGTATCCACAACGAAATGTCATTTCTGGAGATTACTCCCGGATTTTCCAACTCCAGAACAAAGACGACTGAGTGATCTCCACACAATCGAACTCTATTCACACCCAAGTGAGTGGGTTTCTAAAGGGAGAGGTTAGATAGAGTTGTTCTCAAGTCAAGACATCCACAATTGTTTTGTTGATGAATTTGTAGGTGATTTGAGGGCACAGAAGTTGCGAAGTTCAGTGCACAGACCTGCCACCTCTGGCAGCAACAGTGGCTCTAGCCGGGCGGGGTATCGAGTCGAATTGAGATTGGATGACACATACGTGTATATGGTTCCATGCTGCTTTAACTTTATGCCAGAGTACATCAATCATAAAGGCTGGCGAGTTGCAGTCTTTCAGCAAATCAGGACCAAATGTTTTCAAAGGGTTTGGGATCAGGAGAACGTGCTGCCTAAGGAAAACCGCCAAACAGACTCAATTGACATTGGCAGTGACGTGTTACCTTGTTGTAAGATAACGCAGAGCCACCTTTAACACGTTAGAAGTTTAGCGGTTACTGTTAAAATCACTGGCTATGAGGACCAATGATGATAGTTTTGTGTACCCAATGGCACCCAATACAATCACTTCAGGCGCTACGACCATATGAAGATGACGAGTGGAATCTGGTAAAATTCATTCTCCTCGGAGCTTCCATGCACTGATACATCCAATTTGTTATTGCACCCAGAACTGGGACTCTTGTGCCCAGTGTTGTCGTGGCTGCACTATCATGCACAGAAGAGAGAACAATGTGCTTGTTCATTTGGGCGCTAGTCACATGGGACTGATATCCTGCATGCCTGGATGGCACTGAGAATGGCCGACCTGAACACACTGGGTCCGCATTATCGTGGCAGTCGTGAGATCCCTACCAGCGAAAGGAACACTATCGTGCAACGATAAACTGCAGTCTCGACAGGCCACGATCCTGCCGCTGTCGAATTTCAACACGTGCTAGACGTTTCTCTTTATTACTCGAGTGATAACCCTGTGCCACAAAGCTTAAGTTGGTTTTCGAGGTGTAGATGGTCTGACACTTTTTCACAATTGTCAGACATCGGCAAAAACACCCTGTGTGTTAGCGTCAGTAGAATAACTTTATGTGGTTAGGAGTGGACCCTTATTCTATGACAGCACATTGGTGTTCAGCTGCACTAAATTTGTTTTATTCCTATTTAGTTGTTAAAGAAGCACACGGTTTTACATAGATTGTGACATGACAATTTCAGGACAATTGTCAATATAATGTATTACGTCCTGTTTAGCAGAAGTAACACTGAAAACAACAATATCAAATTAAAATAGAAAGTTCTCTACAAGATTTTTCTTACTTCTAGACAGTGAAGTTGGCCGATATTACGACAAATCGTCAGATTCTGGTCCTAAGTTTGGTAATGTTTAGGATGACAATCAAGTCTATAGAGGATGGTTAGTTTTTGTGACAAGATGAGCAAAAGGTTACTCGAGGTTGCTTGAGTTCACAGTGGACACAAGCTGCTGATCTAACAATTTTACGCCTCTGCCAGCGGCATTTACCCTTTAGCTGTGACGTACAGTCGGCTGCTTGGCTGCTCTTGCCCTGTGAAAACCCTATAAAAAGCTAATCAAAATCTTTACTGATTTTATCAGCTGAAACTGTCCTATGTTTCTCGTTAGGTGAGAAAACATGCACTAATCCCTAGTCTGGAAAATATGGTGATATATACGTGCATAGATCTTCATACGCTTCAATGCCCTCTCAGTTCCCACAAGAACAAGTAACTACGTGGCTGTTTCGTTTCTCCACTACTGCAGCTCAACGACTCTTCAGCTAATTTCTAGCTGAATATCAGCCAAAGTGAAAGCAGAGTCGCACAAAAATTCCTCTTTTGGCGTAGTAAAGAGCGGGATGCGCCCTGTTCTACACTTGACGCTGGTTCAGCCGAGAGTCTCCGAAGTTTTCGGTATTGTGTTTTTCGTAGCAAACTGTCCCCCACCTGTGTCCTGCTTCACATCATGGCTTTTTCAGACCAATGGGAGCGTTCCTTTCATCTTGTGGAAACTTCCCCCGCCAAAAGCAAAGGGCTTACATTTAAAATGCGTCGAAATATCGCCACTTCTACTCTTTCCGAGTTTATTTCAGCCAGTCGGACATTTTTTACCCGCTCCTGACGCCTAAAAGTTACACGCGTACATCACGGGCGTACCAAGGGCCTTTCACGAGATCAGCTGCGTCGCTGGTCTGTTTCTATCTGGAAATTCCCCAATGTAGTTATCTAACGAATTTCTCCATCAAAAAAAGCCCTGGGCCGCTACCTGCTCCCTTGATGTATCGCCCGGCGAGTTCGTTGTCCCTCTCGCCACAGGTCACCAACCCCCTGTCAGAAGATTTTCGTTGTAAGCGGGTCATGATGACGGAACTCTTATCTGCCCCCAAACTAAAACATTTCTTCCAGCAGCCTTTTTCACCTTTTGCTCATTGACATGCAGGATTTGGGTTCGGTGTGTTAATACCGTCGAAACGAGTGTCATCCCTTTGCATTACATACTGTACATTTTGATAGGCAAATCTGCTCATTATCGCTGAAGTATGTTAGATGGCATATTCATCTACTTGTTACAATGTATAAAACCTCATGTAAGGTGCAAAATTGAGATCCATTCAAGCTGCCACCTTACAATGTAAAAACCTATTGGGAAGATATCTAAAGACGTGAGCACTATTATACAGGAAGTGTGGTATGGTGCCTCCTGCCACACGTTACAGAAGACAGTCGTTTCTTTAAGTTGACCGTGTACTGGTATCAGGCAACAGGAGGTTTATATTGCTTTGTATTAGGAACTATGGCTCTCAAGTATGCAAGAAGTGCTCTCATTATTTGTGAGTAATTTTCACTTTAAGATGCAAACATAATACGAGGAAAGCTTCCAACCTGTTACTTTGAATGGTTTTTTTAGTGCAGTGAGTCACGGCCCTCATTTGATTAATGATTTTTGTTGTGCAGAAGTCTAATTTTTAGTTGGTGAAATGCTTCCCAAACTGTGGCACCATCTTGACCTATGACGTTCTGCGTGCCACACTGATAGCAGTTCTGTCTACAAAGCTAAGATCATTGTATCCTGATTCACAGAAATGCTCAATGCTAGGACCTGAGCTCCAGTGACTATCATTAAGATGCTACAGCGTTGGCCGCATGGCATTCAAATCAATCAAATCACCCCTTAAATCAACAACTATTCAGCACGTCCCAGGAAGAATGTGTAACCAGTGTATCAGAACTTATTGGATAAGCTTTCCGAGACTCGCGCACCTGTCTCCAATGTTTCAACAAAGGCTTAATCAGTCTTACACCAAACAAATATTATATGCGGAGATAGGAAATCACGGAAACAACTGAAATAGTGCATCTCTTCAGTGCAATTTGCATTTATTGTAACATTTGATAACAGACCAAGAAAATGTCGCGTTTTACACTTGACAGAAACAGCACTAGAACAATAATAATCACCTGATTCAGTTTTCTGCACTGCAGTTCAACAGGCGAACACAATTTACGTAAGTTCTCCCATAAATATAAATATGCACGTAGGCGCCTTAAAGAACTGGTTATGAAACAGCCACTTATAACATCAAGGCAAGCACACTTCATTTAAAGGGAAAATAATTCGCCAGTTTACGCATTGACTAGACCATTAAGGTGAATAACAAAAGTGCACCGTGCACAATACCTTACAGCGACAGTTACCCTCCAATAAGTTCATTTCTTTACAATATGACATTAAGTACAGCTCAATAGTAATAAAAAAATGTAGATTCCACCGATATCATAAGCACGAGTAAAAACTGTTGGAAAAACACTAAATTGGAAATTGACAAATTATACTAAAAGGAGCTGCACACCATCTAAACACCCTAAAAATGGCAACTTAATGGCTACCTAGAGTAGCCAAATTAAGAATAGCATGGTTATATATTGACTAGACTAAAGGAATAAATAACACATACACGGCTTCTGACGGCCGACAAACTGTGTTGAGGTATTGAGCAGTGATAAAGCTAGCCACAACATACGCTAACCAGGTTAGTGGCATATTTAAAGACAAGAGTCGAGCAAGAACCCTGGTCAGACGGTAATGGAACCAGTACTAATTAACAACTAACTACAGCATTGAAATCAACTGATGACAGGTTGACTGTTACCGATGTGGAGTATTATGGACAGGCAATAGACTGAACACTCAGCTGAAACCCAAGTATAATGCTGAGGGGGGAAACGCCCAGCCCAAAGCATGTTTAGCGCAAACACCAATCTTGATAACAAAACAAACATGAAACAGGATGATATTGCAGCTTGTAGTACAAATGCCGGAGCCCGAAAATAGCCTTAACCCAAGGCAGGACTAAAGCACACTAGTTTCTCTCCCAATCAAAGTTTCCAAAGCAATCAAAACTAGCAGGATTCCCTTACAAGGCAACGTGCCAACACTTCCGTTTATACCCCAGAATCAACTAGCTCAACGTAAGTCATTGACACATTTCAGATATTTTAAAACATACTTAAATACCTTCGTTTACCACATGCCTTAATTAGTTAACAGGTTAAGCTCTGTTGATGATGACACGCAAATGGGTTAGGAAGTTAAGGTCTACAATTCTACTTTCCCATTTTCACGCGCCTTGACGGGAAAAGAAAGTCACTACTTGGATTCAGTATTTGACGATGCGTTTAAAATCAACAGACAAAGGCGAGAGTCAAGTTTACACTCGCAAGCAGCACACGCAAAACACGATCATAAGGTGAGCATTAAATAAACTGCTCCTTGTTCATTCATTTACACACCGACGAACAAATAATTTCACAAGCTGAGACATTGTCGCGAAAAATCAGTGACCCGTATATTTAATAAGTTTCCTTTAAAAATGGTTCAAATGGCTCTGAGCACTATGGGACTCAACTGCTGAGGTCATTAGTCCCCTAGAACTTAGAACTAGTTAAACCTAACTAACCTAAGGACATCACAAACATCCATGCCCGAGGCAGGATTCGAACCTGCGACCGCAGCGGTCTTGCGGTTCCAGACTGCAGCGCCTTTAACCGCACGGCCACTTCGGCCGGCAAGTTTCCTTTAATTTACGTCTATGGCCACAAACGTTTTGTTAACAGATTACCGATTTCGGTCTTTAATGACCATCATCAGATCTGTTTCATAAAAACAAAGTCCTAATGTACTGCAGCCATAGGCTGAAACAGATCTGATGATGGTCATTAAAGACCGAAACCAGTAAACTGTTAACAAAAAGTTTGTGACCACAGACGTGAATTAAAGCAAACTTGAAACAAATGATGTTCGCCGAATTACTGCAGACGCCGGAATCCCCAGTTGCTTACAAATGACGCAAATAATGGTCAACACGTCTCACTTCACGTCCTATGACATCCGTAGGAGTTTCAATAGACAACCAGGCCTCATCCCCTTGGATCCACCTGCGACCAAGACAGTAACATTGGCTGCCATCACGGCTTTAACGATGCATCACACCTGACACGAGTCATGCCAAACCATCAACAAAACGGTGTGGCCTCCTGTACGCTCCCAGACGTCCGCAATCAAGAGTTCCTCCTCCCGACCGACGCTCTCCCGCAAACACGGCAGGCAGCCGGCCGCAGCAACGCCACAGCGCCCTCTGGCTAGGGTAAGAAAACAGCAGAGCGCGAAGCGGGAATTTGAAAAAGGAACGCGCTACAGACAAGGAGGAAACGCAGAGAACCAACCGTGACATTTCGTCACAGTTCACTTTCTCGATTAAACACTACAGAAGTGGCAAACCAGTTATTTACATCACTGGCGTATTTGGGTACTTGGAGACCTTTGTACCCTCATTACTTTCCAGTAGACTACATTCGTATCAACTAAAGTTCCTCAGTTCTGACAAGAAGGAAGAAGAGCTCTACATAGACGAAAGCTGTTTGTAAATAACGAGTAAACACCGATTGTTTAAAAAATCTAACTCCCATGTACATGACAGCTTCGAACGTCCAACTAAAAGTCAATATTTGTCCTTGAGCATGTAAACGAGGAAAGATTTGAAATTATGCTTAAATTTGTTGAAATTCGCTAATAGCTCTTATTATGAAACACTGGATGAACATCTCTACGTAACTTGAGCTCCATTTTAAGCAAGAGCTAGTTTTCACACATCAAAATGTTTATGACGTGATATCTCCTGTACTATATATAGTACGATGATACAATTTTGCAGCCGCATTCTGTGATATATGTAGATACTACCCGAATATTGTAGTATGAATAGAGTTACTAGTGAAGTAGTAATAACATAAAATGCCATGCAGCTTGTTGAAGTTTTACTGCCCGCTATTTTAAGCAATAGCTCGTTTTTCACGCATCTAAATGTTTATGACGTGATATCTCCTGAACCTAATTCCACGAAAGAGACAGACCGTGGCGCTTACGTCACTCCACGTGACACTGCAGGTCTTAAGAGTGCCAGTAGCCGTCTCCGCCGGCGAGCGAGTAACTATTTCACACGAGTTGAATGATTCTTGACTGCGTATTTAAATGCATGTAAGTTGTAGATAGCACATGACAAAGTTAAGACCTTTATTGGGTACCTTTTCAATTAAATCTTGATTTCCCATGGACTCTGTATGGAGCCGAGCGTTCACAAAGTGCGACTAGTGCGACGTCACAAGTTCGTTGCAGGGCCCGTATATCTCGTTGGCCCCGTCCTGAACTATGTGTGGTAAAATGATATAATTTTGCAGGTGGATTCAGTGGAGTATGTGGATAGCATGTACAAAATGTACTGCGAATAGAGTCAGTAGTATAGAAATAATAAACTGAAACGTTATTCCTGGTGCTTAAGTTTGACTGTAGGAACAGCAAAAAATGCAGTAAGCGATAAACTTTCCTCCTTTCGTCATTTTATGGTGAGTACGTCAACGAGAAAAAGTTTCTTGAAGGTTTAAAGAGTAAAGTTTTTTGGAAGTTGCTAAGAGCTCTCATTCTCAAATACTGGATTACAAAGTCCGGGTATCTGGGCGCCATTCAGTTACGATACCGCGCGGCGTAGCCGTGCGGTCTGGTGAGAGAAGGGGGGGGGGGAGGGGGGGAGAGGGGGGAGGGGTGCCTTGCCACTGTTCACTCACGAACCCCCGTCGGTGTGTGTGTGTGTGTGTGTGTGTGTGTGTGTGTGTGTGCTGTCCTTAGCGTTAAGTTACTTTAAGTAGCGTGTAAGCCTAGGGACCGATGACCCCAGCAGTTTGGTCCCATTGGAACTTAAAATTTTCCGTTACGATGCCTCAAGATAAACACATTGTTTCTAACCGTAACACTTGACATTTGCGTCAAACTTTTAACATAAGATTATAGTTCTTAATGAGCAGATTATGAGAGTATTTTAACTTTTTAAGTTCGGTCAATAATTACTCGAAATATCGACAATAAAAGTTGTGTTACCCCTGAAAACCGTTAGATAGGCAACCTACAATGTGTAGGTGGTTTCGAGGTTAGCGGTTTAGTAGTTCACGTACCACAACATACCTATACAGTTTCTCGTTTCAGCGCCCCTATTTCAGCAAATAAATCGATATTTATCACTGCACGGTTAGTTTCGTGTCTGAGAATAGACTTAACAGCTGTACCATCCACAGTATTTCCCCTACATCCCAAGTATTTCCACTTATTTTACGAGTATTCAGCCGAGCATAGGTCTCGGTATGAGGGGGACGTGAACTTGGTGGTCCACACGAGCGTCCAAATCTCGCTGCTGTTACGCGTCGACTAAGGGCTTTCTCCAGGACGGCGCAAGACTTCCTCGTTTCGTTTTAGCAGGTCAACGGCCGCACAGTCTAAACAACTGGTCCTCTTGCTACCAGTACGCCGCGCAGCTGACGGAGTTGCGGCATACTTCGTTACCACAGAATCTCTCTCTCTCTCTCTCTCTCTCTCTCTCTCTCTCTCTCCTGTAGCTTATAAACGGGGGTCGGCTACATCTGTGATACAACATTCATTCCACCGCAAGCCAGCAAGCGTGACATTCGGAACTCAACAAATGATTGGATTTAAAATGGCACTTCGTCTTATCACAGTGACCCTTAATGCTTTCTTTAATTCAATCACGAGTGAAACGAAGTGTAACTACCTTGCCACGTGCAAGATTTGATCTTCCACCACGTATATATTGTTGTCAGGAAATTAGAAGCCCTGGAGAAGTACGGGCGAGTTGAGTCTTTGAAAGTATGGAAGAAGGAGTAGAGTTTAAAGTCCCAACGACCACGAGGGAATTTAGAGATGGCGTACTAAGTTCCGCGTAGGGAAGGATGGGGAAGAAATCGGCCGCGCTCTTAACAAAAAAGCCATTCCGACATTTGCGTGGAGTGATTTAGGGGAACAACGGAAAATCTAAACATGTATCGCCGGACGGGGATTTGAACTCTGTGAGGTATGTGTGTCATCTTTGTCATTACAGAATTGTTAACTTCTTACTTTCATATGTCGATGTGCACACATCTGAGAGCAAGCCATGTTGATCCGCTCTTGTGTTGTTACGTAGTCTCTGCCTGAGGGCGCACACAGAGACCATTATTATTACTCGAGGTGTGTCGCGAATTAGACGTAGAATTGAATAGTCAGAAATTTTTTATCCAGAACTGAGCTACCAAATATTGAATTCAGATTTGATGGTAACGATTGAATAAGACTATGATGGCAGTATTTATGGATCTTGAAAAGAGTTCTGAAGACTTGTGATTTATGGTAAATTCGCAGTTTCACATATATTTGCTCCCTGGTATAAAATCAACTGTCGTACCGAAATTTGATTGAAACACATCTGATGGATTCTCACAGCTGGGAAGTTAGTTCTCCTGCCCCACATATACATTTTTGTGAAAGAACAGATATCATTTTGACTAGGTTAATCTTTATATAAAGTACAATTTTTGAATAATCAACCTATTAAACAAACCAGTAACTTTTGTATAAAGTCAAAAGTGTTTAGATCTTGCAGGTCAAGCTATATTGCAATTCTTTGCCACAAAAATTGCTCCAGAAAAGTCGTTTGTAGAACAATAGCACCCAAAATTAATCCGACACAAAAAATACTATGTCGTTTGTTTCCTCAATGCCCGTGGCGACACACACACACACACACACACACACACACACACACACACACACACACGAATGTCATTTTTAGCTTAGCATTTCAATTTAGCTTTTCTGCGGCGCTGCTTTCTTTGTCCAATTTCGAGAAAACGGTTTTCTGTATCTATGTAAGTGCAAGAATAGTTCAGGGCAATAGTCACAAAGTTACACTATACCTACAAAACACTGTCATTACACATTTAATCAGTGATTAGGTCAGATAGCTTGCATTCAAGTCTGAAAGTTGTTTTCTTGTTATACGAAGTACATTTCAGTGAACAGTGTGATATATCCGTGATTGGAACATTTTTCGTATTCAGAGTTTTGGTACGCATGTTAGGTGGACTTTAAGTTATTTTGATTATTTATTCAGACGAAATTTAGTAGTTCATTTGATGTGTAATTTTTATTGGTTTTATTTTGACATATCAACACCAACTTAAACGTCTACATGGATACTCTGCAAATCACACTTTAGCGCCTGGCAGATGATTCATCGAACCACCTTCACAATAATTCTGTTATCCCAATCTCGAACAGCATGCGGAAAAAAACGAATGCCTATATCTTTCCGTGCGAGCTCTGATTTCCCTTATTTTATTTTGATTCTCGTTTCTCTCTACGTAGGTCGGCGCCAACAAAATATTTCCGCATTCGGAGGAGAAAGTTGGTGATTGAAACTCGTGAGAAGATTTCGGAGCAACGAAAAACCTTTTGTTTTAATTATGTGCATCCCAAATCGTATATCGTATCAGTGACACTCTCTCCCTTATTTAGCTAAATACAAACCGTGCTTCTGTTCTCTGAACTTTCTCGATGTATTCCGTTCATCCTGTCTAGAAGGATGCCAGACGGCGCAGCAGCGCTCCAAAAAGACGACGGACAAGCGTAGTGTAGGCAGTCATTTTGGTAGATCTGTTACAGTTTCTAAGTGTTCTGCCAATAAAACACAATTTTTGGTTTGCCTTCTCAACAACATTTTTTACGTGTTCTTTCCAATTTAAGTTGTTCGTAATTGTAATTCCTAGGTATTTAGCTGAATTTACGGTCTTTTGATTTAGCTGATTTATCGTGTAACGGAAGGTTAACGGATTCCTTTTAACACTCGTGTGGATGACCTCACACTTTTCATTATTTAGAGTCAATTGCCAATTTTCGCATCTTTCATATGTTGAAAACTGTCCACTGTGATGCCAGGCAACACACCACTGTTCACTCGACTGCCTAACACAGGGCGTAGTTAGTTAGTTAGTTAGATGCGTGTTCCATTGACCAATAGCACGGAAAAACCGTTATGATGTGGAATGTGTCAAATGGACAATAAATGCGCACAGGAAACAAGTTTTTTCTTTCTTTTTTTTGTTTACATTATAGTTCAAATGGTTCAAATTGCTCTGAGCACTATGGGACTTAACATCTGTGGTCATCAGTCCCCTAGAACTTAGAACTACTTAAACCTAACTAACCTAAGGACATCACACACATCCATGCCCGAGGCAGGATTCGAACCTGCGACCGTAGCGGTCACGCGGTTCCAGAATGAAGCGCCTAGAACCGCACGGCCACACCGGCCGGCTTTACATTATAGTGTTATACCTAAATTTTCTATTATCTATCCCATTCCCTTAAATGGCACAAAATGCATATACTATATCTCCAGATTTATTTACTCTTATTCAAGAAATCATCTATGGTATAGAAGGAGTTGTCAAAGAGGTATGATTTCAATTTGTTTTTGAAACTATTACTGCTGTCTCTCACATTTTATTTCATCTGGTAATTTATCAGAAAGTTTTATAGCAGCACATTTTACCCCTTTCTGTGCCAAAGAGAGGTTAAGTAAAGGATAGTATAGGTCTTTCTTTTTTCTGGTATTGTGGTGTCACCGCCAGACACCACACTTGCTAGGTGGTAGCTTTTAAATCGGCCGCGGTCCGCTAGTATACGACGGACCCGCGTGTCGCCACTATCAATGATTGCAGACCGAGCGCCGCCACACGGCAGGTCTAGAGAGACTTACTAGCACTCGCCCCAGTTGTACAGCCGACGTTGCTAGGAAAGGTTCACTGAGAATTACGCTCTCATTTGCCGAGACGATAGTTAGCATAGCCTTCAGCTAAGTCAATTGCTACGACCTAGCAAGGCGCCATTTATCCTTTGCTATGTATCTAATGAAGCATGTACAGTAACAAGACCAATGCTCACCAATTGTGGATTAAAGTTAAGTATTCCAGAAGCTACGTACTTTTCTTTGTAGCATTCATTACGTATCCTGTTTCAGACCTCACGCCATCCTGCGTGAGCTTATAGCGCGCATTTCGGCTTCCTCAAACAACACGGTGTTGGCACTTCTGCCGACACTTCAGGTATTGTAATCATCAATGTCGCTGTTGATTTTAAACTGGTCCATGCTGTTGAGAAAAAATTTCATTACTGAGTAAATGTACTGTGAATCAGTTGTAAGAATTCCTAACCTTTTAAACAGATGCCTACAAGATGTGCGACTATGAACCCCACACATTATTCTAACTACTTTCTTTTGAGCAATAAATACCTTTTGTCTAAGTATTGAGTTGCCCCAGAATATTATTCCGTATGACATCAGAGAGTGGAAGTATGCAAAGTATGTTAGCTTACTAATTTCTGCATCCTCAAAACTGGCAATTATTCTGATTGCAAAAGTTGCTGAACCTAGTCGCTTTAGGAGATCCAAAATATGAATTTTCCAATTAATATTCTCATCTATATGTACACCCAAAAACTTAGTATGCTCTACCCTGGCTACTGACTTCTTTTGATGTGTTATGTTTATTGAAGGAATTATACTTTTTGCAGCAGAAAATTGGATGTACTGTGTTTTTTCAAAGTTCAGAGCAAGCCCATTCGCAGTAAACCAATTAATAACTTTTCCAGAGAACTTATTTGTATCATTCTCTATTGGACTTTCTTTTACTGGATTAATAATTATGCTTGTATCATCAGCAAACAGTGTCAGTTCAACATCTTGTTTCACATAAGAAGGGAGGTCATTCACATATATCAAGAACAGGAGGGGACCCATAATCGAACCTTGTGGAACACCTAATGTAATTTCACCCCATTAGATGAAGTGGCAAACTCCTCTGAATCACTTGAAGCATATAAAGAGACTTTTTGCTTCCTGTTCTGTAGATATGACTTAAACCACTAATATGCTGTTCCATTTGTACCATAGAATTGTAATTTCTCTAACATAATGTCATGGTTCACACAATCAAACGCTTTGGATAAGTCACAGAATATTCCTACTGGTGACATTTTACTATTTAAAGACTCTATTATGTGGACAGTGAAACTGTATATTGCTGTCTCAGTGGAACAGCATTTCTGAAATCCGAACTGTGATTTACTAAGTATCCCATTACTGTACGTAATCGCCTTTTTCAGTAACTAGTTTTGTGCACTTACACTCTGCACACTACACGCACACAGAAATATAAAACGGAAAAATTACAATCGTCGTCTTACAAAATGCGAATCTAGTTTGCTAACCACTGCACTACCTCGCTCGGTTTGAGGGTTCGAGAAGCATGACGAGGATTGACTGGATATCACATTTGGTAATGGTCTAGACCAGGGATTCACAGCAAACGTACTCTGCGACCAGTCGGTGAGCAGGGAGTAATGTACTTCCACCATCGCCAAGGGAACAGGGTTGGGAGACGTGTGGACGCATGTGTAAACGAGCAAATCGAACCTCAGGGGAAATGCTTGGAGAAATTTAGACCGTCGTTATATTCCTTGTTGCTTTACCATTCAGTTACTTCAAGCTTCAGATCAGCGAAAATTTGGTACTGGAAGCTTCTTCATATCCCCATTCAGTTACGCTACGAAGCCTCATTTCTTTCTCCAACATGACTGACGCTCCGTCTGTAGATACATTGACTAATAAATCCCCCCGTACACCTATATTTTCTACACTTTCTTCAACGCTTCTTACAATACCATATGCAGCTTTGTACCTGTGATTTTCACTTTCATAGAGCGCTAAAGAATATGCAAAAAACTCTTTACTTCGCAGGATGGCTTTTAACGTAGTGTATCATAATCTAATCATCATAATCATCTAACTGCTCTGCTCGCGAGCAAGAGTATGAGCAGGTGCGAGTCCTCAGGCTCAAAGTCAGCGCCGGCCACTGTGGCCGAGCGGTTCTAGGCGCTTCAGTCCGGAACCGCGCTGCTGCTACGGTCGCAGTTTCGAATCCTGCCTCGGGCATGGATGTGTGTGATGTCCTTACGTTAGTTAGGTGTAAGTAGTTGTAAGTCTAGGGGACTGATGACCTCAGATGTTAAGTCCCAAAGTGCTTAGAGCCATTTGAATTTTCAAAGTCATCGACTTGTTAGGCTCTGGTCTAGACCTTCAAGTTACCCGTTCGAGTTCTTGTCTGCCACATAGTTTGAAAGTACCAGGAATTGTTACTGACTGAGTAGTGCTTTACTTACATTTGGTTCTTTACTGTACACCCATCTCCCTAGTCCATATTCACGTGCAGTACGCTCTGAGTACACAGCGATATTTCAGAAAGGATGTCATGAATTACTTGTAAAAGTTAGGATGGAACTGTGATACAATCCATCGGTCACCAGTTGTCTCTGTTGTACAAAATACGCAATGAAAGTTTTATCCTCTAAATGTCAATGCATCTGCTTAGAGAAATGAAAATAACTATTTTAATGAAAGTGGCTCCAGCATATAACGATATCCAAAAATAAATATTATTATATTAGAAAAGAGAATTATTAGAGAGGTCATTAAGTTATTGGACCATCCATCTTATTTAAAACGTGACTTGATAAGCTGTTCGGCATGTGACAAAGAGCACCCAGTAAAGGAGTGATCGTTGTATTTAGCTTTCTTCGAGTGGGAAAAATATCAGATTCTGTTTATTTCCACAGTGCGATACGGTGTGGTGATTATGATACTGAACCCTCATTACGGAAGAATGGTGTTCAACTACTCCTGCGAACATCCAGATTTAAATTAATTAATTTTTTAATCTGTCGGTACTTGTCTTTCATCATACTTACTTGTTTAGACTTTTCGAGTCTTATCGTTCGAGATAAATTACATTATTCATAAAACGAAGAAAAAGCAGTTCAAGAACGTCAGAAACAATAATGAAAAAAGCTATATATGTTGCCTCTTTGCTCCGATGTATGTTTGCACGCTTTCCAAACAACTGTCGCCACGCTGACGTGCGTTGTATTTAGGCCATGTCGTGGGAAGTAGGTCGAACGCTTTTCGCAATCCCACAGAATCTTTGGTTCACAATATTTATAATGCTCCACGGAGCAGGCGCTGCCGCTTGCGGAGCCTACAGTAAAACAAGCTACGAGGTACTCAGTTCAAAAAGTTCATTTTTGCAAGGGGAATGTGAAAGATAATACTGAAGAACCAAAAAATGTTTTGTTGTATGTTCGATCGGAAACCTTGAGCAAGTGAGACACAATGCAGCATGGAGAGCAGCGATGCCTGCAGAGTGCAGCCACCAGCCATATACACTAACCAGTACATTAATGTGACTACCGCCTATGTTCGACATCAATGTGCAATAACCACTCAGACGGAAGGTGGCAGATCTAGCAATGGAGGGAATATAAAGCATCTCGGGGAGAGGCGGTAAACAGCGCAGTCGTTAATAAATTTTTCTCGGGCTTCCAGCCGTGTCAGGTGGTTAAAATCCCACGAGCTTTCGACCGACCTCTCCTCAGTCATTGTCAAGTCGTAAGACTGACTGCTGTGTCGCCGTGGCCGCGTCGTTATATAGCCGCACTGCTGGTTGTGACGTCACTGGTGCTCTCTTCCTCGCCATATATCACAATGTTTTCATCCCGCGTCCGTCGCGCCCGTTTTAACCTCGCGATGGACGAGTCCCAGGCTGTGCTGAGCTGCAGATGGCTCTGAGCACTATGGGACTTTACTTCTGAGGTCATCAGTCCCCTTGAACTTAGAACTACTTAAACCTAACTAACCTAAGGACATCACACACATCCATGCCCGAGGCAGGATTCGAACCTGCGACCTTAGCGGTCGCGCGGTTCCAGACTGTAGCGCCTAGAACCGCTCGGCCACCCTCGCCGGCGCTGAGCTGCAAACCGCCGTTCTTGCTGACGGTGTTTTCAGAGGCTTTTATTTCAATAGCTTCTTTTATGACGCTATCCCAAAATCCCTTCATCCTCATAACGACAGATGTTCCGTCGAATAGAATTCGGTGTCCATTTTCTAAGGCGTGTTCTGCCACGGGTGATTTTTCTGGATAGCGTAGGCGTAAGCACCTCTCGTGTTCCGTCCGGCATTGCTTCACAGTGCGTACTATTTGGCCGACGTAGTAACAGCCACACTGACATGGTATCTTGTAAACTCCAGGCCTTCTAAGCCCTAGATCGTCTTTCACCGGCATGAGCTGCCGAATTTTTGCTGGAGGCCTGAACACCGATGAAATGTTATATCTCTTCAGGAGCCGGCTAATCTTTCCCGACACTGCACCACAGAGAGGCAAAAACACAAGTTTCTTGCTTTCTTCTTCACAGCAGTCAGTCTCACCACTTGACAATGACTGAAGAGAGCTCGGTAGAAAGCTCGTGGGATTTTAACCACCTGACGCGGCTGGAAGCCCGAGTAAATTTTAATTTTACTAATTCATATCGCCGCCAAACCATGCACTCATACAAGCGCAGTTGTTGCAATGAGAAAACAGAGCGATTTATCTAACGTCCGGAAGGGTATGATCAGTGGCTTCCGGACCAAAGGTGGAAGCATTGCCGAAACGGCTAAATTTGTGAACTTTTCGTGTGCCGCCATGGTTAAAGTACACAGTGCATGGCAAAATGGCGCTATCCAAATCCGGCGCCGAAGCTACGGTGATCCACAACGGGTTCTAGATGACAGGGACGAACGACGCCTGCAGAGATGTTTACGGGCGAATAGATTTGCAGCTGTTGAGCAACTGACAGCCCAGATGAACCAATGGTCTATCAACAGTGTCTCTCAACGACCGTTCAGCGAACGTTGATTTGTATGGGCTCCTGCAACAGGTACCCGTGCCCACTGCTGTTCGTCGGCGACGAAGGCTGGCATTTTCAAGCCAAAATCGCAACTGGACCTCCACTGAGTGGCGTCAAGTGTCAGGTGTCATATTCTATACTTCATCGGACAGGTGACAGTTCGTGTGCACCGCGTAAAACGTCTGAAAAACATCCTGCAAGGATCCAGACCGGAGGAGAGAGCGTAATGGTCTGAGGAATGTTTTCAATACAAGTATGCATCTATTCTTGGGGACCATGTTGACCCGTACTTGCAGTTTGTTCTTCCTCGGCACGAAGGCATATAACAGCACGACAATGTAACGTGTGACGTAGCTTGCAGTGTACGTGCGTGGTTCGAAGAGAACCAGGATGAGATTGCCGTACTCGCCTGGCCACCGGACTCCCCGGATTTGAACCCATTCGAGAATCAGTGGGACCAGTTCGATCGGGCGCCATGGATCCTCAACCGAGAAACCTGGCGCAGCTGGCCACGGCATTAGGGTCAGCATGGGGTCCCTATCGGTACTGTCCGGAAACTCACTGATTCTCTTCCTGCACGTCTCCCTGCGGTCAGCGCTGCAAGAGGTGCTTATTCAGGATTATGACAGGTGGTCACATTGATGTGACTGGACTGTGTCTGTTCGAAACAGTCTTAACATTGTACTGGAGCCGGTCGTGAACGAAATAAACGAAAAATATTCAAATGACTTTACTAGTAATGGAGAGCTGGTCAACAGGGCCATTTTCCATTTAATTTTTCTTGATGTATTAGAGAAAGTGGATTAACATTGGCTTCGTCCATCCTGTCCGTATGAGTCAGACATGAGTTCTGTGAGTGAGTGATGTCATGGTGAGTATAGAAATCAAAATAGTGAGAGGAAACAATGATTGTTTAACCAGTAAGAAAAACTCAAGTAAAATCCTTAAGGCACTTACTGCGTTACGCTGTACACCCAAACAATTCTAGAAAAAGGAAGAGCTGTAAATGGTAGGTCCCGCTGCTATTTGTTCAATTTAGTTAGGTCCCGATCTGAATTTTTAGCGAGCACCTGTTACTCACTTCTTGATGAGTTACTATCAGTTAACTTGATAACACGATAAGCACTTGGCTAAGTTTTATAGCAATCATACAAAAAATTCCTTTATTTCTTTTGCTTTGAAAGTATTTTTTCGTTAGAGACACAAGGTGAAATGTGCTAAGGCTAAAAAATATTTTTATATTAATGCTCCGCAAGGATTATCAGCTTTTTCTGCTGTCTGCCGCATAATTAAGCATATTCGAAAAAGTAATAACGACGGCGCAGGGACATCAAATTCTTTGCGCGCGACGTTAGTGCGCACTCGATTTTAGTTTGAGATCTTATTACGGTAGGGTCTTTTTACGCAAAATAATATGCCTGCCCGCAAATGTAATGTTTAAAATTTTGTATTCTGTTGTTTTATAACATACATTTCCTTAATTGAATACTGTAGTGGTGCTGGTTGCAAATTTCAAAATTTGAAATAATGCAAAACGTCCCCAACAAATGAATGTACCAACTCACACAGACCTAACACACTCATATTTCTTTCCTGTTTGCTACAGTTGGGGAACTGATTCTTGAACTTCCGTCATAGCAAATTAAACTCATTTACCTTAGAAACAGACTCTGTACGAAAAAGAAATACACACTCTGTATGAAAAAGAAATACACACTCTGTTTCAGTATAGCCAAATTTACGAAGTCTCTCGATGGTTTTTGAGGTTATGCTGATGGTGGACCAGCTGTTTGCGGTCATTATCAGCTGCTGAGTGGTAGAGACATCTAGCAAATCATTGAAGTGAGGGTTTGCTGTCTTTCCTGCCAGAAAATATGTCGAAGAAGCTCTACTGTAAGATTCAAAACATACAGCCAAATTTCATTTTGCTTCTCTTCATCGACTTAGCTAATTTAGTAACTTTTCGTTACTCTTCCATTAACGTATCTGCGGTTGTCTTTTTGAAGTGCATAGGTTTACCTCAGGTCTTCAAAAGTACTTTGTCTTCGAAACGGAAGAAACGAAATACGACTGATTCATTTACGATTCTAATCGATGTATTGTTGATTATACAGACGTAAAATGTCTTGTGCTGTTCCGTTCAGGAGGCTTCATGCGAACAAATGACTCGGTGCACATCACAGTGCGATTTGTACGACTGGCAAACACTGCGAATGATGCAGCAGCTTAACGTGACGATGAATAATTACTTAAATAAATATATTTTTTTAATAGAACACGTTTTCAAAGGGGCTAACAAGCATAAAGTAATTTCTCCTAGCCCCATACTGACTGACACCTGATCCCGTGCAGATAGTCTTGAAACACTGTGCTTGTGGATTTTAATAGCTATGATAATACTCGTAAGATTTGTAACAGTAGACGAGGGTGAATTCAATCCATAATTTATGCATAAATAGTTCACCTCATAATTACCTACTACATGCGCCCCACAGTTTTCATTATAAATCTTACAAGTATTTTCATAGCTATCAAAAATTACAAAGCACAGATTTTCAGGACTACCTGTGTGTGGATAGGGATTTGTATAGTGCAGGAAAATTATGCTGTCCGCTTGCATACCGCCTGGAAGTCATTCTGATATCACCCTCACAACTATCCTGTCCTGCAGGGCAGTTGAGATGTTGGGTGTTACCAACCTCTTTCACCTCCAACCCCAGCGCTATCAAACAGGCTGACAAGAAAGCGAGTTGATATTGCATTGTCATCCATACCAGCCGGCCGAGGTGGCCGAGTGGTCCCAGACGCTACAGTCTGGAACCGCATGACCGCTACGGTCGCAGGTTGGAATCCTGCCTCGGGCATGGATGTGTGTGATGTCCTTAGTTTAGTTGTTGTTGTTGTTGTGGTCTTCAGTCCTGAGACTGGTTTGATGCAGCTCTCCATGCTACTCTATCCTGTGCAAGCTTTTTCATCTCCCAGTACCTACTGCAACCTACATCCTTCTGAATCTGCTTAGTGTATTCATCTCTTGGTCTCCCTCTACGATTTTTACCCTCCACGCTGCCCTCCAATACTAAATTGGTGATCCCTTGATGCCTCAGAACATGTCCTACCAACCGATCCCTTCTTCTGGTCAAGTTGTGCCACAAACTTCTCTTCTCCCCAATCCTATTCAATACTTCCTCATTAGTTATGTGATCTACCCATCTAATCTTCAGCATTCTTCTGTAGCACCACATTTCGAAAGCTTCTATTCTCTTCTTGTCCAAACTATTTATCGTCCATGTTTCACTTCCATACATGGCTACACTCCATACGAATACTTTCAGAAATGACTTCCTGACACTTAAATCTATACTGGATGTTAACAAATTTCTCTTCTTCAGAAACGCTTTCCTTGCCATTGCCAGCCTACATTTTATATCCTCTCTACTTCGACCATCATCAGTTATTTTGCTCCCCAAATAGCAAAACTCCTTTACTACATTAAGTGCCTCATTTCCTAATCTAATTCCCTCAGCATCACCCGACTTAATTAGACTACATTCCATTATCCTTGTTTTGCTTTTGTTGATGTTCATCTTATATCCTCCTTTCAGGACACTGTCCATTCCATTCAACTGCTCTTCCAAGTCCTTTGCTGTCTCTGACAGAATTACAATGTCATCGGCGAACCTCAAAGTTTTTATTTCTTCTCCATGAATTTTAATACCTACTCCGAATTTTTCTTTTGTTTCCTTTACTGCTTGCTCAATATACAGATTGAACAACATCGGGGTGAGGCTACAACCCTGTCTTACTCCCTTCCCAACCACTGCTTCCCTTTCATGTCCCTCGACTCTTATAACTGCCATCTGGTTTCTGTACAAATTGTAAATAGCCTTTCGCTCCCTGTATTTTACCCCTGCCACCTTTAGAATTTGAAAGAGAGTATTCCAGTCAACATTGTCAAAAGCTTTCTCTAAGTCTACAAATGCTAGAAACGTAGGTTTGCCTTTCCTTAATCTTTCTTCTAAGATAAGTCGTAATGTCAGTATTGCCTCACGTGTTCCAGTGTTTCTACGGAATCCAAACTGATTAGTTTAGTTAGGTTTAAGTATTTCTAAGTTCTAGGGGACTGATGACCTCAGAAGTTAAGTCCCATAGTGCTCAGAGCCATTTGAACCATCATCCATACCTTCAAGTCTCTAGCTCATTGGGAAGTTAGTTTAAAATCAGTTGCAATATCTGTGCCGTACTGATAGACAGATAAGAGCGCGACTTAATAAAAACGTGTTAGACTGGATTCACAGAACTAAAGGGCCCAGTGTCTGGCAGTTGTACACCAGGAGAGTGTCCGCCCCGGTAGCTGAGTGGTCAGCGTGACAGACTGTCAGTCCTAAGGGCCCGCGTTCGATTCCCGGCTGGGTCGGAAATTTTCTCCTCTCAGGGACTGGGTGTTGTGTTGTCCTAATCATCATCATTTCATCTCCATCGACGCGCAGGTCGCCGAAGTGGCGTCAAATCGAAAGACCTGCACCAGGCGAACGGTCTACCCGACGGGAGGCCCCAGCCACACGACATTTCCATTTTACCAGGAGAGGAGGCTACAAAAGAGGCGTTGTGTGTCACATAAAGGTTATCCACACTCAAAGTTTTGAATTTTGTCTGGGAAAAGACCATTTTCAGATATAGACTGGGAGTGTTATGCCGTCAAAACTGGTGCCAGAGACAGGGAATCGTGTGACATTGTTCTGGATGTCTTGTCCGAAAATTACTTTCAGTAGACAGTTAGAGAAACAACTCGTGAGGGTAAGGTCTTAGACCTCCTGGCAACAAACAGACCTGAACTTATCGAATCAGTTAACGTAGAGGAAGATATCAGTGATCATAAGGCTGTGACAGCATCTATGACGACTGGTCCTACAAGGAATGTTAAGAAAGGTAGGAAAATATATTTGCTCAGAAAGGCTCACAGGATACAAATTTCAGAATGTCTCAGCAATCAGCATAAAATATTCGGTGAAGAGGACGAAGAAGTGGAGAACAAATGGAAAAAATTCAAAGGCATTGTTCAATATGCCTTAGACAAGTATGTTCCGAGTAAGTTATTAAGGGATGGGAAAGATCCACCATGGTTTAATAGCCATGTTAGAAGAGCACTACGTAAACAAAGAGCACTTCATCTCAGATTCAAGAGAAGTAAAAACCTAGCTGACAAACAAAAGCTGAACGAAGCAAAAATCAGCGTAAGGAGAGCAATGAGAGAAGCGTTCAATAATTTCGAAAGTTTGATGTTTTCAACCAACCTGAGTAGAAACCCTTAGAGATTTTGGTCGTGTTAAAATCTGTAAGTGGGTCAAAACCATGTGTTCATTCTCTCAGCAACCACACCGGCACCGAAAAGGAAGATAACAGAGAGAAGGCTGAAATACTGTATTCGGTCTTCCGAAGTTGTTTCAGCGCATAAGATCGTAACACTGTCCCTCCTTCCAATCGTCGTGCGAAAGTCGAAATGTCAGATATTGAGATAACCGATCGCGGAACTGAAAAATAGCTACAGTCGCTTAGTAGTGGATAGCCTTCAGGACCAAATAAGATACCTATGAGATTCTATAAAGATTATGCGAAAGAACTTGCTCCCTTCCAGCAGTAATTTATTGTAGATCACTTGAGCAACGAACGGTACCTAACGACTAAAAAAAGCGCACGTTATTCCCGTTTTTGAGAAAGGCCGTAAGACAGATCCACGCAATTATAGACCTATATAGTTGACGTCAATTTGTTGTAGAATTATGGAACATGTTTTATGCTCAAGAATTACGACGTTTTTGGAAAACGAACAGCTCCTCTATAAAAATCAACATCGTTTCCTCAAACAGAGATCCTTCGAAACTCAGCTCGCTCTGTTCCACCACGAGATCCACAGTGCAGTGGACAACGGCGCTTAGGTTGATGCCGTGTTCCTTGAGTAAGGCATTTGACACAGTCCTGCATTGCCGTTTAATGAAAGAAATACGAGCTTAACGGGGTATCGGAGCAGACCTGCGATTGGATTCAAGACTTTCTTGCAGATAGAACTCAACACGTCGCTCTTAACGGAACTAAATCGACAGAGGTAAAGATAATACCCGGAGTACCACAGGGAAGCGTGATAGGACCGTTGCTGTTCACAGTATATAAGCGCCGGATGCTGTTTAAGGCTATTCGCAGATGATGCTGTTGTTTATACCAATGTAGCTACGCCAGAAGATATTAAGTATTTGCAGAGCGACCTGCAGAGAATTGATGAATGGTGCAGACTCTGGCAGATGACCCGAACGTAAATAAATGCAACATGTTGCGCATATATAGGAAAAGAAATCCATTACTGTACAACTACATTATTGATGACAAACAGCTGGAGACAGCGTCTGCCGTAATATATTTAGGCGTAACTATCAAGAGCGACGTTCAGTGGAATGACCATACAAAACCGATAGTGGGAAAAGCAGACACCAGACTCAGATTCATCGAAAGAATCTTAAGAAAATGTAACTCATCCACGAAAGAAGTGGCTCATAAGGCACTTGCTCGCCCGATTCTTGAATATTTTTCATCTATCTGGGATCCCTATCACGTAGGACTGATAGAGGAGATAGAGAAGATCCAACGAAGAGCGGCGCGTTTCGTCACGGGATCGTTTAGCTCGCGAAAGAACGCTATGGAGATGCCAAACAAATTCCACTGGCAGACGTTACAAGAGAGGCGTTTGCATCATGGAGAGATTTGCTATTGAAATTTCGGGACAGCACTTTTCAGGAGGAGTCAGACAGCTTATTACTTCCCCCACATACATCTCGCGTATTGACCACGAGGAAAAGATTCGAGGAATTAGAGCCAATACAGAGGCTTACCGACAATCATTCTTCCCTTGTATTACTCGCGAATGGAACAGGGTAGGAGGCATCAGATAGTGGTACGGTACCGAAAGTAGCCTCCGCCACACACCATTAGGTGGCTTGCGGAGTATGATGTAGAGTGTCCCAGGAATATATTAAAAGTATGTCCAGCATCCTGTTCTGATTGATGTTTCCGAGAAATTTCCTTTGGTCACCAAGCGAATGTTGGAACTGGAAATCCCCCAAAAAATATCCCCAATTGGGAACACCTCAACTTCACTCGCAGCTAGCTTGGAATATTTCGATGAGAAGAACGAGGTTCTACAACAGCCCGCTCTACTTTCTTGGGCAGGGAAAAGAGTGAGTAGTGGAAAAAAGTCCTTAATATCCCGAGAGCTGGGCTTCTCAGACGAATCGATAAAGAGTTACTTTCCGCCACATATATTCCATTAATTGACAAATTTTTGTATAATCGGGGTGACGTGAAGGCATACAGGCAGCCGTACTTTCCCCTCCCCACCTGCGTTGGCAAAGGATGGAGACACTATAAGACCTGTTCAGTGCGTACCTAGCATACTCAGTCAAATTCGTGAAATTTTTAGCTGAACAAAGCGTCATTGTTCTCCGGACAAAGTTTTTCTGAAGGACGTTTCACGGATACGCCCTCTTGCTATGCTCAGTGCAGACGCTGGGGCGCCCTTTGAAGCACCGCGGAGAAGCGCCACGGTAGTCTGGCGAAAGAGATGTGCCGAGTCCACAAAGGGGCCGCTTAGACGGGCCGCATCCTCTTCTGAGAAGCCGCCATGGGCATAGGCTACAAAAGGAGACGCAAGGCGGTGCTGGGATTGTTGCGATAAACTGTACCCACCGCCGCTTCAAGGTTACTGCGACATCTGTTGAACAGAACCAATAGCACAGATACGTAAGCGTGATGGAGAAATTGGTGTCAGTCGTTTTCTCCATCCTTTAAATTCCTCCTCGCAGTGCATCGAACGATTCTTTTCATCACTTTATTAATTGTTTTAGGTCTTCTTTGAACGACATATGTATAGAGAGGTCAAAATTTCGGAAATGCCGATGGCTCACAACGTAATATTTTTGTGTCGTAACACGTGATTGTTTTTGCTTTTGCTAAAACTAGCTATGCTGCCCTTGTAAGCTAGAACAGTGTTCCTCTTTTCCTAACCTTGCTATGGACAGTTTGGACAGTTGTATATCAGTGGACTCGTACTTGGGAACACGGCGTTTCAAATCCTAGTCCATCCACCAAAATGACCTAAGGCAAATACCTAAGGTTTCGTCATGTCCAAGTTTTCCGGACTCTCTACCTGCTTCTAGCAACAGGCTAAGTCAATAATTTGAAGAACGCCATCTGCAATTTATTCCTCATCACTCTCGCAGTTTGTCTTCCTGTATTACGGCCTGTTGGTTAGCTTTGTTAGGGCTTTCAAGCCTCGAACTTCTGTGAAAACTTCCACAAAAAAAGATCGAAAATTTTCCTTACAGAAATATCATACCGGCCTTACGAAGAGAAATACATAATTAAAGAATTAGATTTGCCACTGTCAGTTCGTATTGCCTGGCGAAAACTGACCAGCAGTCTCCAAGAGGAATTCCTTTGTTAGTGTCGGCTGAAACCGAAGAAATAAATCCAAATATCAGGAACATATTCTTCGCCGCGTATCAGATGTGAACGTCCCCCGGTTTCTCTGCATCGCCACAAGCTCGAAGTTATCTTCTTCTGGTCATCCCCAGAGCTTCTTTAGTTCGACCCTTTTGTTCCATACCAACATTTTCGTGAACACTGCATCTAAATTAGTACACAAACATAGTAGCGTTATCAAGTTTCCTATTTGAGAGGTTTGCTTTCAAGGACCCGTAAAAAGCTAAACCTCCTGTTCGAAGTCACACAGTGTCATTTTTTGAGGGTTTTCGAATGACACACACTTGGGAATTCTAATAATTGACAGGTCATACATTCCTCTGTGTGTCCTATAAGGTTTCAACGTTATCCAAGTTGGTCATTTACATACATCGTTGATTGTAACGATCATAAACAAAAAACCCTATGTTATTTGCACATCTAATGGTTTCTCGTCGTTAAAAACGATGTGCTGAGCTCCGTTTGGTAGGATATCTTTACACCATAGAATGCAGACAGTTTATAACGATAATGACATCAACGGAACCTTAAACTTTAACCTTGCTTTCTCCTTCCTTTCCAGTCCGCCACTGGCGCCGGGGAAAACATACGCCTGGTTTCCTGCGTTTACTCATACACCAGCCTTTAGAAATGAAGTCATTTCGCACGTAATTTCTGTGAGCAGCTGCGTGTGGCGAAGTGACCCGAAGCGACTCAACAGTGCACTTATTTTCTCGCTACTCCTGCCTGACCACTTTCCGCGAAATTTGATAACCGCAGCCGGGCCCGCTCGCAAAAGTGGGACACATTACCGCAGCCGCCGGTCCACTTTTCGAGCCGCTGCTAAACTTCGACAAAACAGCGCTTTACTGTATTGTCGTATTTCGCGCGTCATTTTTCGAGGATAATCCTTTTATGACGACGCACAGGACACTAATTCGATTCTTATCTCCTCTCACTATATTACATTAAATATTTAGGAACTCTAGAGGACTGAAAAATCTCTTTTTTAAAATATATATTAGATATGGGTTCCTTACCTAAACTTTATCTACAAAATCCCCTTATAACCTCTGGAACCTGTAAAACACCCTATACATGTATTGGTGCTCTTCTTTCAGGACACTGATTTTTGCTGCGTTTGTTTAGTTAATTTTCTTTTATATTGATTTTGAAGTTTGCCGTGATCACGTATTCGCTATGCGATTATTGCCTTTTCCAGTACCGAAACCAAGTAATACCAGCCGATTCGCTGTCGTTTTATTTGGAGATTTTGACGCTAATTTTGATGGTTTTATTCCTGGACTAGGAATTCTTGTCTCGCAGCAAGGTTTTTCGGAACAGTATGTAATTCTATCAGTAGAAAATGAAAAGTTGGCGTACATGACTAAGTGGAATAGCTTTCATGCTTCAGTTTTTTGGGTCTCAAGGGATATTAACCGAGGGACATGTAACGCAATGTGTAGCGTCATCGTACGTTCACGGTTAGTCGATACTTTTCTTTGGGCATGGGCAGCGCGAAACAAAATTCTCGCAGAGAAGATAGCATCGTGTAGCGTTAAGTTCAGAGTGCTCACATGCAAATTTTAAGCACTTAAACCACATAAAAAGCCTCAAATCATTAACTGTTTGAATAACTTCCACTTCATATCGACAGCTAAACGTTTGTAATTGTTACACAAGTGTCTAGCTGAGGAATGAAAATCAAGCCAGTGTATGATGTTACATTACGGAAGATTTCCATCAATCGGGACTTTAATTTGTAGACATGAAATATTGATAACAATTTCTGTAGCACAGTTCTTACGATAATTTTTAAATAATGAATATTTTACTAACAATGTAAAAGTCTCTTGTTTCTTCCTTGTAGTCATCACAAAAACGCAAAGTCCTTCTTGGATGCCGAAAACAAACATTTTCCTTACATCAGGTACACTTCATAAAAGAAAGATTATGCATTCAGGCAGTTCCCAATAATTACTGGTTTTATTTAGACAAAATCTGGATGGAGGAAGAAATAGTAATGGCCGTTGTTCTGCTTATTACGCTGTGTACTACGTATACATGTTCAAATCCGTAAAAGGTGGTGATGCAAACTGACAATGCGTAACTGTCTGAAATTTAACAATACCGACCCGCTGATAAACCTGAAATGATAAAGAGCTATCAGAAATTACATTGTCCGACAATTCTCTGAAAATTGCTTCATACTCATCAGTAAACATGGGATGATTGCTTCATACTGCAGAAAAATTTCTGTATCGGATGTCTGACTCATACAATTAGTTCTGCGTGGAATCGAAATGTTATTAACAGTCTTTTCGTCCTCGTCATAAATACATTTGGTATTGTTATGTCCAGGTCAAGACTCCAACAAAAGCAATAAACTACTTTCTGCATCCGGTAAGGAGACGTATCGGATGTAATATTGGAACTTATTCTCTCTCATTTTCCCATATTCTGCTACGACAATTACAAGATTTAAGTAGCTAAACTAGGGTGACCAAACGTCCCGGAAAACCGGGATTGTCCCGGTTTTCATCCCTGTGTTCCGGTGTCCCGAAAATTTGTTTCGGGACGCTCAAAAGTCCCGGAATTCAGTTCTTAAATACATTTCGTGAAACTTTCTCAAATTTTTGGGATTTCGCAATATTAAAGGCACTACAACACAAGAAATTAATATATTTTAGCTTATTTGTCTAAAACCTCCATTGTCCCATACTAGTAATCACAGTATCAGTATTGATACACTCAGGCAATAATTTACTTTGAGCAGTACTTTGGCCAACAAGTAGTAAGTTGTATTATTGTAACAGAGGTATGAAACCGTCCGATTGTCGCGCCACTTACTCACAGTGTAGTAGTTGATGTTTTGTCAGACAAAATGCAATAGATTTTTCTCGTATTAGTGGTATTATTGCTGCAGTACTGTGAATCGCAATGCCGAAACGTGCCTGCAAGTGCAGTGACTGTTATTCCAAGGAATGGAATTTCATTAAGAAAGGTCGTTTTGATTACTAAGCAGAGTGTTCCGTATATAACTGTTTTATTAGTATACGTTATGGTGGACGTTCCGACATAGTTGATCACATCAGGTCAAAGAAACACATTAACAGATACAGTGCACCGAGCTGCAGTAAAATTCTACAAAATTATTTTTAGAAACATCAGTCAAGTGAAGAGACGAAAGTTCGAGCAGCCGAGCTAACACTAGCCTACCACACGGCAAAACATCACCAAACTTATAGATCTAGTGATTGTACTAATAAGCTTAACAGCATTATGTTTGATGATTCTCCCATTGCAAAAAATGTTTGGTTCAGCAAGAACTAAAGTGTCAGCCTTAGTGAAAGGAGTTATTGCTCCCCAGAGTGTAAAGGAAAGCCTTGAATACATCAAAAAGTCTTCTTTCTACGGGATAATCCACTGATGCCAGCAATCATAAGGCCACTAAAATATTTCCATTTGTTGTTCAGTTTTTCGATATTAATCATGGAATTCAGACCAAACTTTTGAAGGTGAGTTCCCTACCTAATGAAACATCTGACGAAATTTCAAGATTTTGTATGAATACTACAGAAATGTTTGATCTTGAGAAAAATAAATGTGCGGAATTTTGTGGAGACAACACCAACACAAACTTTGGTGGTTAAAAAGACAAGGCAAATGCAACGTATTTACCAAATTAAAGGCAACATTGCATGAAAAAGATTGAAAGCATATGGTGCCCTGCACATGTTTTACACAATAGCGTGCAGACATCTGCTGACAGTTTAAGCTGTGATGTTGAACCTTCGTCATGAAGGTATACTCACACTTTTACGTATATACTGTTAGAACAGAGAGGCTTAAGGAGTTCTGTGATTATGTGGGAACTGAATATATGAATGTAATGTGTCACTCGAAAACTCGCTGGTTATCACTGTTTCCAGCAGTTGAAAGAGTAATCTGCCTGTTTGAACCGTTAAAAGATTTTTTCCTAAATGAAGACAAAGCCCCCAAAATATTGGTTCAGCTTTTCAGTAACCCTTTAAGTGAAGCCTACTTATGGTTCATTCACAGTCAGCTTAGCACTTTGCAGCATGGGATAAACGAAATTGGGGGAAGCACGAAAAGTGTAATAGAGGTAAATGATATTTTGAAAAATACTCTGGAAACTGTTACTAAGAGCAGAGAACAGCAGTTCATTTCTTTTAATGTTCAATCTGTCCTTAAAAGAGCAGAAGTATCAGAAGCAGCGGAAAGGAGTTTTAGAGAAGAAGTTAACAAGTTTTATGACACTTGTGTAGAATATTTCAGCAAGTGGAGCGCCTCATATTTACCCTTATCGCCGGTGTTTGATTGGATATTACTGAAGAGAGTGCCAAGATGAGAAAGTGTTGAAGAGACAGTTTCTTATTTGAAGAGTAAAGAGATTGAAATCGATGATTCCATTCTCTTTGATCAGTACGGCATACTGACAAATTTTGTTGAAGAAAGTCTTCACAAGTGGAATGATGAAAAAAAAAACACCATTGGAATGTCATGAGAAATGGGTGAGTTTTTTTAAAAGCTGTGACTGTCTTCAGCATTACTCTGTGTTGGTAATAATTGCAAGATATTTATTATCAATCCCAGCCCATAATGCCAATGTGGAAAGAATATTTTCATTCATGAATATTCAGTGGACTGATGAAAGAAACAGAACGGAGGTGGACTCTCTTGAAGCAATCCTGCAGATCCTGTACAACTACAAAATGGATTGTGCCGAGTTTTATCACTGTGTCTCAAAGAACAAAGACATGATCAAGAAGGCTGCAGGCAGTGAAAAATACCCTTTTCTCCAAGAACAGTCAATTCCATCTACAAGTGCTCAGTAATATTAAAGCTCACGTTAATATTAATTGATAAAAAGTTGAATGGCTGTAAAATTTTGTAAAATCGTAATACATTTCTTTATTACTGTTTACGTTTATTAAATGTCATTCATTATACAGATAATCTAGATTATATCAATCTTTTGTATCCTCTTATTAGTTATACCCCCCATGAACCATGGACCTTGCCGTTGGTGGGGAGGCTTGCGTGCCTCAACGATACAGATAGCCGTACCGTAGGTGCAACCACAACGGAGGGGTATCTGTTGAGAGGCCAGACAAACGTCTGGTTCCTGGAGAGGGGCAGCAGCCTTTTCAGTAGTTGCAGGGGCAACAGTATGGATGACTGAATGATCTGGCCCTGTAACACTAACCAAAACGGCCTTGCTGTTGTGGTACTGCGAACGACCGAAAACAAGGGGAAACTACAGCCGTAATTTTTCCCGAGGGCATGCAGCTTTACTGTATGATTAAATGATGATGGCGTGCTCTTGGGTGAAATATTCCGGAGGTAAAATAGTCCCCCAGTCGGATCTCCGGGCGCGGGCTACTCAAGAGGACGTCTTTATCAGGAGAAAGAAAACTGGCGTTCTACGGAACGGAGCGTAGAATGTCAGATCCGTTAATCGGACAGGTAGGTTAGAAAATTTAAAAAGGGAAATGGATAGGTTAAAGTTAGATATAGTGGAAATTAGTGAAGTTCGGTGGCAGGAGGAACAAGATTTTTGGTCAGGTGAATACAGGGTTATAAATACAAAATCAAATAAAGGTAACGCAGGAGTAGGTTTAATAATGAATAAAAAAAAATAGGAGTGCGGGTAAGCTACTACAAACAGCATAGTGAACGTATTATTGTGGCCAAGGTAGATACGAAGGCCACGCCTACTACAGTAGTATAAGTTTATATGCCAACTAGCTCTGCAGTTGATGAAGAAATTGATGAAATGTATGACGAGATAAAATAAATTATTCAGGTAGTGAAGGGAGACGAAAATTTAATAGTCATGGGTGACTGGAATGCGAGAGTAGGAAAAGGGAGAGAAGGAAACATAGTAGGTGAATATGGATTGGGGGGAAGAAATGAAAAAGGAAGCCGCCTGGTAGAATTTTGCGCAGAGCACAACTTAATCATAGCTAACACTTGGTTCAAGAATCATGAAAGAATGTTGTATACATGGAAGAACCCTGGAGATACTATAAGGTATCAGATAGATTATATAATGGTAAGACAGAGATTTAGGAACCAGGTTTTAAATTGTAAGACATTTCCAGGGACAGATGTGGATTCTGACCACAATCTATTGGTTATGAACTGTAGATTAAAACTGAAGAAACTGCAAAAAGGTGGGAATTTAAGGAGATGGGACCTGGATAAACTGACTATATCAGAGGTTGTACAGAGTTTCAGGGAGAGCATAAGGGAACAATTGACTGGAATGGGGGAAAGAAATACAGTAGAAGAAGAATGAGTAGCTTTGAGAGATGAAATAGTGAAGGCAGCAGAGGATCAAGTAGGTAAAAAGACGAGGGCTAGTAGAAACTCTTGAGTAACAGAAGAAATATTGAATTTAATTGATGAAAGGAGAAAATATAAAAATGCAGTAAATGAAGCAGGCAAAAGGAATACAAACGTCTCAAAAATGAGACCGACAGGAAGTGCAAAATGGCTAAGCAGACATGGCTAGAGGACAAATGTAAGGATGTAGAGGCTTCTCTCACTAGGGGTAACATAGATACTGCCTACTCGAAAATTAAAGAGACCTTTGGCGAAAGGAAAACCACTTCAACAAATATCAAGAGCTTTGATGGAAAGCCAGTTCTAACAAAAGAAGGGAAAGCAGAAAGGTGGAAGGAGTATATAGAGGGTCTATACAAGGGCGATGTACTTGAGGATAATATTATGGAAATGAAAGAGGATGTAGATGAAGATGAAATGGGAGATAAGATACTGCGTGAAGAGTTTGACAGAGCACTGAAAGACTTGAGACGAAACAAGGCCCCGGGAGTAGACAACATTCCATTAGAACTACTGACGGCCTTGGGAGAGCCAGTCCTGACAAAACTCTACCATCTAGTGAGCAAGATATATGAGACAGGCGAAATACCCTCAGACTTCAAGAAGAATATAATAATTCCAATCCCAAAGAAAGCAGGTGTTGACAGATGTGAAAATTACCGAACTATCAGTTTAATAAGTCACAGCTGCAAAATACTAACACGAATTCTTTACAGACGAATGGAAAAACTGGTAGAAGCCGACCTCGGAGAAGATCAGTTTGGATTCCATAGAAATGTTGGAACACGTGAGGCAGTACTGACCCTACGACTTATCTTAGAAGAAAGATTAAGGAAAGGCAAACCTACGTTTCTAGCATTTGTAGACTTAGAGAAAGCTTTTGACAATGTTCACTGGAATACTCTCTTTCAAATTCTGAAGGTGGCAGGGGTAAAATACAGGGAGCGAAAGGCTATTTACAATTTGTACAGAAAGCACATGTCAGTTATAAGAGTCGAGGGGCATGAAAACGAAGCAGTGGTTGGGAAGGGAGTGAGACAGGTTTGTAGCCTCTCCCCGATGCTATTCGATCTGTATATTGAGCAAGCGGTAAAGGAAACAAAAGAAAAATTCGGAGTACGTATTAAAATCCATGGAGAGGAAATAAAAACTTTGAGGTTCGCCGATGACATTGTAATTCTGGCAGAGACAGCAAACGACTTGGAAGAGCAGTTGAACGGAAGGACAGTGTCTTGAAAGGAGGGTATAAGATGAACATCAACAAAAGCAAAACGAGGATAATGGAATGTAGTCGAATTAAGTCGGGTGATGCTGAGCGAATTAGATTAAGAAATGAGATACTTAAAGTATGTAGACTGGCAACGGCAAGGAAAGCATTTCTGAAGAAGAGAAATTTGTTAACATCGAGTATTGCTTTAAGTGTCAGGAAGTCGTTTCTGAAAGTATTTGTATGGAGTGTAGCCATGTACGGAAGTGAAACATTGACGATAAATAGTTTGGACAAAAAGAGAATAGAAGCTTTCGAAATAAGGTGCTACAGAAGAATGTTGAAGTTTAGGTGGGTAGGTCATATAACTAATGAGGAGGTATTGAATGGAATTGGGGAGAAGAGGAGTTTGTGCACGACTTGACTAGAAGAAGGGATCGGTTGGTAGGACATGTTCTGAGGCATCAAGAGCTCACCAATTTAGTACTGGGGGGCAGCGTGGAGGGTAAAAATCGTAGAGGGAGACCAAGAGATGAATACACTAAGCAGATTCAGAAGGATGTAAGCTGCAGTGGGTACTGGGAGATGAAGCAGCTTGCATAGGATAGAGTAGCATGGAGAGCTGCGTCAAACCAATCTCAAGACTGAAGACCACAACAACGACAACAACAACATATTAGTTGTAATAATCGGGTTAACAAAATGTATCAACAAAACATTAATATTTAAAATTAAGAAAACTGTGTATATGTGGAATGAGGTGTCCATTGGCACCCGGGTGAATGTGTCCCGGTTTTCACCGAAGATAATTTGGTCACCCTAAACTAAACAGACCTTTTTTTTAATTTTTGGTGCTAATTTTCCCAGAGGTTCCTGAAGAAAGATACAAAGCTGCGGAAATAGTAATCCACTGATACTTATCACTGGCATCGCTGTATACCAAAGTGCATAGCATTCAACGTCCGCCTCCGTAGCGCAGCGGTAGCGTTACCACCAACACCGGGTTCGATTCCCGGCAGGGGACAGGGTGTTGTGTGTCCTTCATCATCGTTTTCATTATCATTGACACCAAGTCGACGAAGTGGCGTCAACTAAAATGACGGCCGAACCCCGAAGGGGATATCCCGGCCAATAAATGCCATATGATCATTTCATTTCATAGCATTCAATGACCGCAAAGCGACTCTGTTTCTTTCGTGCGAAATGCCAAGATCCGGTCATGCACAAAACCCTAGTAAAGTGATATAACTAACTGTTTGCTAAATTGAAGTTTGTAAGTACTACTTTTCCTATGTTGGTATATATCATGTTATTTGTGGCATGCCTACAATTGTTGTAGCTAGTAGTCGCTGAATGACACGTAAAATTGGTCCATTAAGTTTTGATTGTTATTTATGTTGTCTAACTGTATGTAGGTTTAATGTCCTGAAGAAGACGGGTTTAAATCCATTGAAACCATAGTTAAGGTTAACTGAAAACCTCCATTTATTGCAACGGGTTGGCCGTGTTATTCACTCACCTGCTAAATGAAGAACTATTTGAACAAAAAAAGTAGGGGATTTGACAAACAGAATGTTGAAATGGCGAATATTGTGTGTACGGTGTGCCACAGCAAGTAATCACCAGAATAAGCAGGCGCTTGAGTTAAAAGCTTTTTATCAACTACCGTTTTCGATTATCAGGTACCTGTATAACAACGGAAGAGTATGACCAGTATTTGAGTATTTAAAAGACGTTATTGTCACCTGTAACTGTTGCAATTATTTATTACCAAAGCCAAACAATGGAATTTCGACCCTTGACTACTTTCAGGTCAAATACTGCTAAAATTGTTCCACCTGGAAATGGCCAAAGGCTAAATTGGAATTATGCAATATGAACATAAATCATTTTAATAGTCGAAGGCGGTAATTATATCTCTTAAAAAATTTATGGCTGTGTACTCATGCAATTCATAGTGAAACGAAACGCTTTTCATCCATAAATATGAAATTGTTTCACCAAGAATTAATATTATCCTATTTTAATGCTTTTTGTGTACGCTAATGCTCTTCAGTGAACTGAATTATGAAAAACGTCTCAGTAGTTTCGATATTTTTCGCGTATGTCAAGCCCATTTCAAATAACTTACGATCCACATAAATTTCGGGGAGCAACATGATAAAAATTTGTACCATTGCTTTACCATAGCTCGTTTTTTTTATGATTTGTAGCAGTGAGTATGTTTGTAGACGAACAACTCCTTACATTTTGTTACTAATATCCCATTTTTACCTACGATGAGTACTGTTAAACAGGCTAGACTTTTTTTACGTACGTTATTTTTATGTTAGAGATCCACAACAATTAGTTCATTATTATGGTAACGTTAATAAAATACACGTTACTGTTATCCTGTTGGTGTACAGAGGCCTAATCATGATTTCTGTGATCGAAATTGGTAGTCACAATTAAGTCTGAATGAGGAAGCAACTTTTCCTGGAAATGTTTAAACGCATTACACAGAAAAGTTCGCACCAAGCAATGAACTACATGACACCTATTTATAGGAAAGTGCATTTCATATCTGAAAGATCCTGTGAAGAGCAGTTTTATCTATGTGTTTGAATTAGTGTTAATCGAGTACTGACATAAAATAGTGTGTTTACGATACTGAAGGAAGCTGCATTTATGGTGAGTGATGTGCAGAGCGTTTCTAGACTGATAACTTACACTTGGTCCTTAGTAGAGGGTGGCGCAGATAAAAGGAGCCCGTTCTTAAATGCAGTGAAATTACAGTAATGAAGAGCTGAAATGGACTTCCATTTATTTACAATAAAAAATACAATCTGCTTAATCGCAGAGTCTCAAGCACGGCTGGAATGGCTGTACAAACGGCTGTTGTAAGCAGTTCTTCGTGTGACAATACTTGCACTGGGACTTAGCAGCTAAAATTCTGACAGTACATTTCTTTCGGTGTTTTCTTCCCATGTAATAAATTTCTGGGTTAGTTTCGACATGTTGGTCTAGACCATTCCCCTTGTAAGTCATCTTGTATTCTCCTATAGTCACTCAGCGATGACACCTTGCCGTACACCACAGCATCACCAGCAACAAGCCGCAGATTACTGCCCAAATTGTACGTCAGATCGTTTATGTAGGATATATAGAGAATACGAGTGGTCTTGTCACACATCCCTGGGGCACTCCTGACGTTTCCCTTGTCCCTGCTGAACACTCGCCGTCGAGACAACGTATTGGGTTCTATTACTTAAGAAGTCTTCGAGCCACTCACGTATCTGGAAATGTATTCTGTATGCTCGGACCTTTGTTAAAAGTCTGCATTGAGACACGGTGCCAAACGCTAACAGAAGATCTGGTATAATTAGCGCAATCAAACAATATAACACAGGAACTTGTTGAATACTTTTCGAGGAACTCGCTGGTAGAACGGGTGTGAGCCATGAGGAAGTTCTCCGATTTAAACCTGAAAGTGCGAGGAATACTGTGAAGCTTTCTTAATTCTTGTGCTAGCTTATTAAAAACAGATGCAGCAGATTACGGTACGTCTTTCTGTGCAAGAGTCAAAGAGGAGAAATTCAACTGCAGACTGGATTTATGCCTAGTATTAATTCAATGAAAGATGCTAATTCTTGGTCATAGGTTCCTATCAAAAATTGACATTAAAAAACATATATATCGAGAGGCCAACGTCAGAATTTCAGACTCCTGAAAAGGGTTCGACAAGAGGTTTGTGACCTTGAAATGTCTGTTTCTGAGCCAAAAATATACTTTGTGAATGGGAAGAATTACCCCATAATATAACGCTGCATGACGTAAGTGAATGAAAATAAGCTAAGTCGCTAAATTTTAGTGTTGAACTATCACTTATTGCAGATACTGTTCTAATGCTAAAGACAGCAGCATTCAGTCTTTTTAACAAGTTCCAGAACACGAGTTTTTCATGACTGCTTACCATCTATCTGAACACTTAACTAGACTGTTTGACTCACTAACCACATGTTCCTTTTGTGTATTCAAAATATCAGTTTTAGCTGAACCATGTGTGGTTGGTTTGTGGGATTGAAGGGACCAGACTGCTACGGTCATCGGTCGACCCATGTCTAAAAAAGGTAAAAAACTGAGTCTTACTATGATATACCACCAATTTATTTTTTACAAGCCGCGAATTAATGTCTCAAATTGCACTACTTGATACATTACGTATTTTGCAGTCAGCATCCTTCATTAATACAGACTTAATTCATTTTCGTGTAGAGTTAGCAGAGAAAAATGAGGACTTGCAACATATGAAAAGTTGAACACCAAGTCAAATCTACTGAAACAAATCGTTTTTGTGCTTGTGAGTTAGGTGTTTCAGTCTAATTTCCACAGTCAGTTTTCCAACTTGTGCAGTAAGATAGTAAGATACTGATAACCTTTTTATAGACATTGCTCGGGCTGGAAGAATTAATGTGTGACCAACTACAAATGGACTATGGTATCATGATGCACAATTAATGAAAATAAACAATATCGGACCTTACAGCCCTGAGACAGGTTCATACAAAGCATTGAGGCTTATTCTTGAGAACAGGATACAATGTTCTAACAGTAAGTTAAGGGGGTTGTATGGGATGAGGTATATATAGAAAAAGAGACTAATGTCAAATTCAGTAATAAATTTGCGTCAATATTTGAAAGTTGCTTTCCTAGAAATTTATCCAGAAGATCCATCAAAAAACAAGTAAGCTACGGATAACCAACGGAATTAAAATCTCATGAAAGAGGGAGGTGGAAATTTATACAAAGGCCAAAGTAAGTCAATGTTCGAAATTACCTGCATACTAGCAAAAGTACTGTAGTATTTTAAGAAATCCATTAAAATGTCCAGAACTATTCGCGTCCTGACAGAAATAAATACGAGTAATGCAGATAATAAAATTAAAATTTTATGGCTATTATCAAATTGGAGATAGACAGCCAGTCAGTGTGCAAGAACTATAACACTTGAGATCGATGATTCACAAATTAAAAGTACTTTTAACAACCACTTTCTCAATGTAGCAGCAAAAATAGAATTAAATGATTCAGTCGAAGTAGCAAGAGAATGTATTAAAAATATCATACCATGAAATTTAAATAAGCAACTAGAACTAGCACCAAAATCCTTCACTGAAATTAATAGAACTATGTTGTTATGGTTTTCAGTCCAGAGACTGATTTGATGCAGCTCTCCATGCTATTCTATCCTGAACAAGAATTCTAAAAATTCTAAAAAATAGAAGCTCATGTGGTGCTGCTGGAATTTGTTCCAATTTCATAAGTAATGTCCTTTGTGATATACGCTATGCATCACTGGCACAGGGATATTTTCGAGACAGGTTGAATTATGCCATTGTTAAATCTCTTCATAAGAAAGGTAATAAGACAGACTTAAACACTTATTGTCAAATTTTATTAGTGACATCATTTTCTAAAACATTCGATAAAGTAAATTACTCAACAGTAGTCTCACACTTAAGTGGAAACGTTTTACTTAGCATATCACAGTTTGGATTACAGAAAGACTGTACAATTGAAAATACTATTTATACATTCACTTTTGAACTCGTAAAAACCCTGAACAATAAAATATCGCCAGTTGGCATTTTCTGTAATCTTTCCCAGGCATTTGGCTGTGTAGATCATGTTACTTTCTTAGAAGAACTCAATTTTTTGGAACTAATTGCTTTGATTCATACTTACAAATAGAATCAAAAGAGTGTGCTGAATAGTTCAAACAATGGCGCACAGTACAAAATTTTAGTGACTGGGGAAAATCACAATGGGAATTCCACAGGACTCAATTTTGGGTCCACACCTATTCCTTATATATGCCAATGACCCTCCACTTAACATTCACTAACCAGAGTTAGTAGCTACTTTTTCGCGATAATACTACTGTTATAATAAATACCGCTAGACATAAATCAACAGAAGATAGGGTGAATGATATTTTCCAAAGAATTTGAGAGTTATTCTCTGAAAATGGACTCTCCCTAAATTCTGAAGGAAAAACACACTACATTTAGTTCTGTACAACAAACAGACTCATACTAACAACTGATGTAGAATAAGGAGTCAGTAGGTACGGCAGAATGCTCCAAAGTTTTTGGTGTACACCTTGATGAAAACTTAAACTGGAAGAAGCATATGTATTCCTGAGCTTCTGAAACACCTAAGTTCGGCTACAGTTTCTCTTCGTATAGTTGTTAACGTTATAAACAAAAGAATCAACCTCCTGACATATTTTGCACATTTCCAGTCAATAACATCTAATGGAAAAATTTTCTGGGATAACTCATCAGTTGGAAAGAAAGTACTGATTGCACAAAGGCGGGCGATGAGAATAACCTGTAATGTCCACCGACAGACGTCATGCAGTACCGCTTGAAAGAGCCAAGCATTTTAACTGCGCCGTTCAAATGGCTCTGAGCACTATGGGACTTAACTTCCGAGGTCATCAGTCCCCTAGAACGTAGAACTACTTAAACCTAACTAACCTAAGGACATCACACACATCCAAGCCCGAGGCAGGATTCGAACATGCGACCGCAGCGGTCGCGCGGTTCCAGACTGAAGCGCCTAGAACGGCTCGGCCACCCCGGCCGGCAACTGCGCCGTCCCAATTCATATATTCACTAACGAAATTTGTCATAAATAATCCATCGCAAATTGAGAAAAACGATGATGTACATACCTATAACATTAGATGGAAAAATTACCAATATTAACAGTTATTAAAGCTGTCAGTCGTTCAGGAAGGATTTCAGTAGGTGACAACAAAAAACAATTGCTCAATAACATAAAATTTCTGACAAGTAGCAAAGCAAGATTTAAGTCTAAGTTAAAATCATTTCTCCTGGGCAACTTCCTCTATTCCATTCTCGATTTTCTACTTTAAAAATGAAAATAAAAAAGTATTATTTTTAAGTGTAGTTGCATGAGTAGTACTAAAAAAAAGTGATGGTTCATTAATGTTAGCGCTAATCATGTCTACATATCCTGCCGCACGGGGTACCCGTGCGGTCTGAGGCGTCTTGACACGGAAACTCGCGGCTCCCAACGTCGGAGGTTCGAATCCTCCCTTGGGCATGGGTGTGTGTGTTGTCCTTAGTGTAGCTTAGTTTAAGTTAGATTAAGTAGGGTCTAAGCCTAGGGACCGATGAATGGTTCAAATGGCTCTGAGCACTATGGGACTTAACTTCTGAGGTCATCAGTCCCTAGAACTTAGAACTACTTAAACCTAACTAACCTAAGGACATCACACACATCCATGCCCGAGGCAGGATTCGAACCTGCGACCATAGCAGTCACGCGGTTCCAGACTGTAGCGTCTAGAACCGCTCGGGCACTAAGACCGGCAGGGACCGATGACCTCAACAGTTTGGTCCCATAGTCCTTACCTCAAATTTGCAATTTTTTTTTTTTTTACATATCCTGTAAACTAACTCGTTCCACAACGTTTCGATATAAGAATCGTTCAAATGATCTATGGAACGTATAACTACCAAGCTAGTGTCATCAGTAAACCCGCACTAGACAGCCGCTGCATCGGCCTTCCTCGCGACCTGTGTTTGAGGGACAACGAACAAGCCGATGCAGAAAGCGCACACTCGTGCTGCGTAAGCTGTAACCGCATCTGCGATAACGCACGACTCTCGGCAGCAGTGTCGGAGAAAGGAAATCTGGTAACGCCATGTTGGGAAGGGATGTGGCAGGCGGTCGACGTCATCGCCAGAGGTGCCGCGGTGACCGCAGGCGGAGAACCAAGGACGTGGGCGACGAACAAAGCGCGGGAGCGGCGGCAGCATTCCTGTGGGCTCGCGACCGGCACCCGCCCGACAGGGTCGGTGGACACACGGGAACCGCTCATACACCTCACAGGCCGCAGCCAGAGCTCACACACGCTCCCGACGTGCACGATTGCTTTAGGATACAATCGTCTGCCTCCAGTTGGAGAACCACACTGCCTCACGGCTCAAAAATGCAGACAAATAACACTGCACAAAGGTCCATTACGTCTCTGTAAGAAAGTCAGATACCTTGGTGTCTGGTTGGACCAGAAACTTGTATGGAGGGGCCACCTTGAATACGTGACCAACCGCCGGCCGGGGTGGCCGAGCGGTTCTAGGCGCTGCAGTCTGGAACCGCGCGATCGCTACGATCTCAAGTTCGAATCCTGCCTCGGGCATGGATGTGTGTAATGTCCTTAGGTTGGTTAGGTTTAAGTAGTTCAAAGTTCTAGGGGACTGATGACCTCAGAAGGTAAGTCCCAAAGTGCTCAGAGCCATTTGAACCATTTGAACGTGAGCAACCGAAATAACACGAGGCTCAAACAGTTTTACCCTATGCTCAGCAGGCAAAGCACACCGAATAGGGTGGTGTCGAGGTCCATGTACACAACACTAATTAGACCACTAATGACATATGCACCTCCAGTCTGCGGATACGCGATTCTAACACGCCTGCATCACCTGCAGATCACACAGAACAAGTTGCTACGTATCATAAGCAACGCTCTACGATACACAAAGAAATGGTTCAAATGGCTCTGAGCACTATAGGACTTAACATCTGAGGTCATCAGTCCCCTAGAACTTAGAACTACTTAAACCTAACTAACCTAAGGACATCACACACATCCATGCCCGAGGCAGAATTCGAACCTGCGACCGTAGCGGTCGCGCGGTTCCAGACTGCAGCGCCTAGAACCGCTCGGCCACCCCGGCCGGCTACTATACACACGCACCGCGGATCTCCACAGAGGATACCGCATTGAGACTCTCACGGAGGTATTCAAAGAAACTCACCACACGACTGTTCAGGAAAACGAGACATTAGAACAGTTGGGGGTTGGGTTGTTTGGAGGAAGAGACGAAACTGCGAGGTCATTGGTCTAATCGGATTAGGGAAGGACGGGGAAGGTAGTCGGCCGTGCCCTTTGAAAGGAACCATCCCGGCATTTGCCTGGAGCGATTTAGGGAAATCACGGAAAACCTAAATTAGGATGGCCGGACGCGGGATTGAACCGTCGTCCTCCCGAATGCGAGTCCAGTGTGCTAACCTCTGTGCCACATCGCTCGGTCATTCGAACAGTCCTTTCATCCTTAACCTGGAAAACTACGATCACAACCATAGGTGGAAACATAGCTGTCCAAAAACACTACTAATTAGGAACAATTAACCACCTATGGGTTGCACCAAGACACAGACATAGCAAATACTGGTCAACCCCTGTAGCACAGCAAAGCTAACTGGCGTTGCAAGCTGTAACCCAGTCGACCAACCGGCAACGCAGGAAAGCTGTATTGCACACTAAAACGCGAACAAACCCAACCAAACCCTCCATGACCAATCGATCACGTATATAACGACCTTGGCTTGTTACAGGTGAAGACGCTGCAGCCGGTCCGGGAGAGTCACAGGTACACAGCCAAGCAGTATCCTTCGTCGATGGGACTGAAACTTTTTATGACGACTTACGTTCTGACAACGGTACCGACCATTGTACGATACCCAAACCACCTAACCCTTGCATGATCTGTCGCAAGAAAACCGCTACTGCTCGTACTATAGCACCAGCCTACCGCAGAGGTTTTTTTTTCTCCTTGGCGCTTGTCTTGGCACTGTTTTCTCTCTGCTCTTCAAACCGCTACCCTTCGTTCGCTTTTCGTCCGCTATCGTCCTCGATGCGACCGTATTAGTCAGTAATATTACCCAGAAATACGGATAACATTACGGCCACACATCCCGTGAAATCCTCGATTAGTAACTGACAAATACGGAGGTAACAGTAGAGCTTTCGTGATGATCACCCTTTATGTATAAACCTATACCGCCAAGTTGTTTACAGTGTTGTGAGAACTGAACTTGGGTTCACACAGCTTCGTCAAGTCAGCTCATGAGCTACTTGCAGGAAAAATACAGGTCCGGTCGCTAAAGCCGACATCAACGACCGGCATAGCAACACACTGACTACTAGCCTCCCCAACCAGGGTTTTTATTATGATTCTAAAAAAGCTTAGAGGTCCCAAAAAGTAACCACTGAAGTTAATGTAACTCCTTTACACTTATGTGACAAAAGACATGGATAGCTATATTCACGTATACAAGTGGCGGTAGTGTCACGCGTACAACGTATAAAAGAGCAGTGCATTGGCGTAGCTGTCATTTGTACTCAGGTGATTCATGTAAAAAGGTTTCCTAGTGTCCGCACAAAAGAAATTCACTTTGATCACGGAACGGTAAACTGGAATTATACACATTCTTTCTTTTGCTGGTGCCGTTTTTCCCGCGTATACGCAGGGTCGGCATGGTTAATCGGATGTGGCAACGTAAGTTGAAGGGGTGGCCGGATGCCCTTCATGCCGCCACCCCGTACCCCCCGGGAAGGGATTGGTGTACCCAAACTGTCTGCGACTAGTTCAAATGGCTCTGAGGACTATGGGACTTAACTGCTGTGGTCATAAGTCCCCTAGAACTTAGAACTACTTAAACCTAACTAACCTAAGGACAGCACACAACACCCAGCCATCACGAGGCAGAGAAAATCCCCGACCCCGCCGGGAATCGAACCCGGGAACCCGGGCGTGGGAAGCGAGAACGCTACCGCACGACCACGAGATGCGGGCCTCTGCGACTAGTGTAATCCATGGAATAGTGCGAAAGTGTGCAGATGTCTGCGAGTCATGTAACTGAGGTGGGACGTGGGGACCAGCCCGGTATTTACCTAGGGGGATGTGTAAAATCGCTTAAAAACCACATCCAGGCTGGCCGGCACACCGGCCCTCGTCGGTAATCCGCCGGGCGGATTCGATCCGGGGCTGGCGCGCCTACCCGAGTGCAAGAAGCAGTGCGTTAGCACGCTCGGCTAACCTGGAGTTATACACATGGCACCCCCAATTTCGGAAATCGCTAGAGAATTCAATATTCCGAGATCCACAGTGTTAAAAGCGTGCCGAGAATACCGAATTTCAGGAACTACCTCTCACTACGGACGACGTAGTGGCCGATGGCCTTCACTTAACGACAGAGAATAGTGGCTTTTGCCTAATTGTCAGTTTTAACCGACAAGCAACACTGCATGAAAACAGACAAGCAACACTGCGTGAAATAACCGCAGAAATCGATGTGGGACGTACGACGACTGAATGCGTTAGGACAGTGCGCCAAAATTTGGCGTTAATGGGCTATGGCAGCAGACGATCGACGCGAGTCTCTTCGCTAACAGCACGACATCGCCTCCAGCGCCTCTCCTGAGCTCAAGAGCATATCGGTTGGACCCTAGACTACTGGAAAACCATGGCTTGGTCAGATGAATCCCGATTTCAGTTGGCAAGAGCTAATGGTTGGATTAGACTGTGGCGTTGACCCCACGAAGCAATGGATCCAAGTTGTCAACAAGGCACTGTGCATGCTGGCGGTGGCTCCGTAATGGTGAGTTGTGGTTACACGGGATGAAATGGGACCTATTGCCCAGCTGAACCGATCATTGACTGGAAGTGGTTATTCGGCTACCTGGAGACTATTTGCAATCATGAAACGACGAAATTTTTATGGATAACAATGCGCCAAGTCACCAGGCCTCAATTGTTCACGATTGGTTTGAAGAACCTTCTGGACAATTCGAACGAACGATATGGCCACACAAATGGCCCGACACGAATATCACTGAACATTTATGGGACATAATCGAGAGGTCAGTTCGTGTACAAAATCCTATACCAGAAACATTTTTGCAATTATGAACGGCTATGAAGGCAGATGACTCAATATTTCTGCAGGGGATTTCCAACTTGTTGAGCCAGTGCGACGTCGAGTTGCTGCAATACTGTAAGCCGGACAAGGGGAGATTCGACACCATATTAGGAGGTATCCCATTACTTTTGTCGCCTCAGTGTATTTTCATAACATTTTCCATTAACATCTCGTGACTACTTTTTGCGACCTATGAGCTTTTTTGGAATCATAATAAAATCATTAAAAATGGTCGCAAAATTCCCTCACAACATTTGCTTGTACTTACAATACCAATCAGAATTGTAGGGTATCCCCAACTAGACGTGACTACCTCGATTTTGCTGTTGAAAACCCGCCTCCCGATTAAATAAATAAATATAATGTAGTCCGTTCACTAGTGTGTTTATCAGCGTTTAAATTAAACAGGTAGAATTTTAAACACAACTGAATATAAGAATTTAGGTTTTAGTCCAAAGGTAGCTAAGTTGGCGTACCCGCTCTCATAAGCCGTTACATTTGTCTTATTCCCATTCATTAGTTGCAAGTCGACGAAAGCTTTTTTATTTATTTATTTATTTACTTATGTTGTTTGGCCTCCAGAGTTTTTCAGAAATCTAAAACACATGGTTACGATGTATATGGAACCGTATGTGGAGAATAAATACATGCGTATTTACAGATCTAAGACCTCAGGCTGACGCAATTTTGTCCACCATATATTGTTAACAGAGAGATTTAGAAGTAAAGAAGTTTTGCTTTATCAATTGGCATCATTTCTGAAATTTAATCATAAGCAAGACATAAAAATGAAATATTCATTAAAACCAACAGATTTTCCTAAATAAACTTCAGCGAATTAGCAATCACTTTACAAAGGCGAATGCCTTTACTAAACAAAAGAGCAGAAGCAGACTGAAGGAAGTGGAATCTCATACTTCCCAGTCGACGAAACAATTGGTTGTTGTTACTTTGCGTTTTACAGTTAGTGGTCTCGTTGTACGAAATGCCAGTGTCTAGTAAGAAGCAAAAGTTGAAACTGAAAACTAAGTTAATTATCAACGGTGTAATTTTGCGTAAGAAATGTGTAACAGTTTTAATAAAAGTTAGGAACTCAATCATCATGTAATAAGCATCTGACAATCGACTTCGGTCACCATCTGACCGTACTTTGGCCATAAAAGAAGTTTCTAAACTCTTTATTCCACAATTATTATAACTAATCAGTATGAAGTAGTTCAAGACTTTAATTATTGCTGTTGTGAAATTCCCATTTACCTGCGTCTTTTACAACCCGATGATGATCAGACTGTGATCGACTGTCAAAATAGGATAAGTACAGTGATGAGCTGCGTGATGCAGTTACTAACCTGAATGGTGTAAGGTTTACGTACAGCTAAACAAAGGTAAAGGCAATTATACAATGCTCGCTGTTCTGTGTGCGCCCTATATTTTACATCTACATTTATACTCCGCAAGCCACCCAACGGTGTGTGGCGGAGGGCACTTTATGTGCCACTGTCATGACTTCCCTTTCCTGTTCCACTCCCGTATGGTTCGCGGGAAGAACGACTGCCGGAAAGCCTCCGTGCGCGCTCGAATCTATCTAATTTTACGTTTGTGATCTCCTCGGGAGGTGTAAGTAGGGGGAAACAATATATTCGATATCTCACCCAGAAACGCACCCTCTCGAAACCTGGACAGCAAGCTACACCGCGATGCAGAGCGCCTCTCCTGCAGAGTCTGCCACTTGAGTTTGCTAAACATCTCCGTAACGCTATCACGCTTACCAAATAACCCTGTGACGAAACGCGCCGCTCTTCTTTGGATCTTCTCTATCTCCTCGGTCAACCCGACCTGGTACGGATCCCACACTGATGAGCAATACTCAGCCGGCCGAAGTGGCCGTGCGGTTAAAGGCGCTGCAGTCTGGAACCACAGGACCGCTACGGTCGCAGGTTCGAATCCTGCCTCGGGCATGGATGTTTGTGATGTCCTTAGGTTAGTTAGGTTTAACTAGTTCTAAGTTCTAGGGGACTAATGACAGCAGTTGAGTCCCATAGTGCTCAGAGCCATTTGAACCATTTGAGCAATACTCAAGTATAGGTCGAACGAGTGTTTTGTAAGCCACCTCCTTTGTTGATGGACTACATTTTCTAAGGACTCTCCCAATGAATCTCAACCTGGTACCCGCCTTACCAAAAATTAATTTTATATGATCATTCCACTTCAAATCGTTCCGCACGCATACTCCCAGATATTTTACAGAAGTAAGTGTTGGTTCCGCTATCATATAATCATACAATAAGGGATCCTTCTTTCTATGTACTCGCAATACATTACATTTGTCTATGTTAAAGGTCAGTGGCCACTCCCTGCACCAAGTGCCTATCCGCTGCAGATCGTCCTGCATTTCGCTGCAATTTATCTAATGCTGCAACTTCTTTGTATACGACAGCATCATCCGCGAAAAGCCGCATGGAACTTCCGACACTATCTACTAGATCATTTATATATATTGTTAAAAGCAATGGTCCCATATCACTCCCCTGTGACACGCCAGAGGTTACTTTAACGTCTGTAATGTCTCTCCATTGAGAACAACATGCTGTGTTCAGTTTGCTAAAAACTCTTTAATCCAGCCTCACAGCTGTTCTGATATTCCGTAGGCTCTTACTTTGTTTATCAGGCGACAGTGAGGAACTGCATCAAACGCCTTCCGGAAGTCAAGGAAAATGGCATCTACCTGGGAGCCTGTATCTAATATTTTCCGGGTCTCATGAACAAATAAAGCGAGTTGGGTCTCACACGATCGATGTTTCCGGAGTCCATGTTGATTCCTATAGAGTAGATTCTGGGTTTCCAGAAACGACATGATACGCGAGCAAAAAACATGCTCTAAAAGTCTACAACAGAACGACGTCAGATATATAGGTCTATAGTTTTGCGCATCTGCTCGACGACCCTTCTTGAAGACTGGGACTACCTGTGCTCTTTTCCAATCATTTGGAACCTTCCGTTCCTCTAGAGACTTGCGGTACACGGCTGTTAGAAGGGGGGCAAGTTCTCTCGCGTACTCTGTGTAGAATCGAATTGGTATCCCGTCAGGTCCAGTGGACTTTCCCCTGTTGAGTGAATTCAGTTGCTTTTCTATTCCTTGGACACTTATTTCGATGTCAGCCATTTCTTCGTTCGTACGGTGATTTAGAGAAGGAACTGCAGTGCGGTCTTCCTCTGTGAAACAGCTTTGGAAAAAGGTGTTTAGTATTTCAGCTTTACGCGTGTCATCCTCTGTTTCAATGCCATCATCATCCCGGAGTGTCTGGATATGCTGTTTCGAGCCACTTACTGATTTAACGTAAGACCAGAATTTCCTAGGGTTTTCTGTCAAGTCGGTACATAGAATTTTACTTTCGAATTCACTGAACGCTTCTCGCATAGCCCTCATTTCGCTAACTTTGACATTGTTTAGCTTCTGTTTGTCTGAGAGATTCTGGCTGACTTGCAGTGAAGCTCTCTTTGCTTTCGCAGTAGTTTCCTAACTTTGTTGTTGAACCACGGTGGGTTCTTCCCGTCCCTCACAGTTTTACTCGGCACGTACCTGTCTAAAACGCATTTTACGATTGCCTTGAACTTTCTCCATAAACACTCAACAATGTCAGTGTCGGAACAGAAATTTTCGTTTTGATCTGTTAGGTAGTCTGAAATCTGCCTTCTATTACTCTTGGAAACAGATAAACCTTCCCCCCTTTTTTTATATTCCTATTTACTTCCATATTCAGGGATGCTGCAACGGCCTTATGATCACTGATTACCTGTTCTGCGCTTACAGAATCGAAAAGTTCGGGTCTGTTTGTTATCATTAGGTCCAACATGTTATCTCCACGAGTCGGTTCTCTGTTTAATTGCTCGAGGTAATTTTCGGATAGTGCACTCAGTATAATGTCACTCGATGTTCTGTCCCTACCACCCGTCCCAAACATCTGAGTGTCTCAGTCTATATCTAGTAAATTGAAATCTCCACCTAAGACTATAACACGCTGAGAAAATTTATGTGAAATGTATTCCAGATTTTCTCCCAGTTGTTCTGCCACTAATGCTGCTGAGTCGGGAGGTCGGCAAAAGGAGCCAATTATTAACCTAGCTCGGTTGTTGAGTGTAACCTCCAACCATAATAATTCACAGGAACTATCGACTTCTACTTCACTACAGGATAAACTACTACTAACAGCGACAAGCACGCCTCCACCGGTTGCATGCAATCTATCCTTTCTAAACACCATCTGTGCCTTTGTAAAAATTTCGGCAGAATTTATCTCTAGCTTCAGCCAGCTTTCCGTACCCTAACGATTTCAGTTTCGATGTTTTCTATCAGCGCTTGAAGTTCCGGTACTTTACCAATACAGCTTCGACAGTTTACAACTATAATACCGATTGCTGGTTGGTCCCCGCATGTCCTGACTTTGCCTCGCACCCTGTGAGGCTGTTGCCCTTTCTGTACTCGCCCGAGGCCATCTAACCTAAAAAACCGCCCAGTCCACGCCACACAACCCCTGCTACCCTTGTAGCCGCCTGCTGTGTGTAGTGGACTCCTGACCTATCCAGCGGAACCCGAAACCCCACCACCCTATGGCGCAAGTCGAGGAATCTGCAGCCCACACGGTCGCAGAACTGCCTCAGTCTCTGATTCAGACCCTCCACTCGGCTCTGTACCAGAGATCCGCAGTCGGTCCTGTCGATGATGCTGCAGACGGTGAGGTCTGCTTTCATCCCACTAGCGAGACTGGCAGTCTTCATCAAATCAGGTATCCGCCGGAAGCCAGAGAGGATTTCCTCCGATCCATAATGACACACATCGTTGGTGTCGACATGAGCGACCACCTGCAAATGGTTGCACCCTGTACCCTTCATGGCATCCGGAAGGACCCTTTCCACACCTGGAATGACTCCCCCCGGTATGCACACGGAGTGCACATTGGTTTTCGTCCCCTCTCTTGCTGCCATATCCCTAACGGGCCCCATTACGCGCCTGACGTTGGAGCTCCCAACTACCAGTAAACCCACCCTCTGCGACCGCCCGGATCTTGCAGACTGAGGGGCAACCTCTGGAACAGGACAAGCAGCCATGTCAGGCCGAAGATCAGTATCAGCCGGAGACAGAGCCTGAAACCGGTTCGTCAGACAAACCGGAGAGGCCTTACGTTCAGCCCTCCGGAATGTCTTTCACCCCCTGCCACACCTCGAGACGGCCTCGCACTCTACCACGGGTGAGGGGTCAGCCTCAATGTGGGCAGTATCTCGGGCAGCCACAGCCGTAGTCCGATCGGGGGATGCGTGGGACGAGCTGGCCGTCCCCGACAAACCCCCATCCGGACCCCTGCACTGCTTGCATCGATAGTGTTTCACTCGTTTAAACATTTCCATACTTACACTTCTGTTGACTGCTGCAGGAGTTCATTCTAGCACTTACTTCCTGACTCAAAAATCTATGAAGATATTAATATGGAAGCACAAAGATGTCCAAAATGAATCCGCCAATGACAGGGACGTATTCAGAAGAGCAAGCAATTTAGCAGTAGCATGACTTCCTTTTATTCTGCTTCTTCGGATTTAGCCAACAAAGGACACATTACAACCTTTATACTCATAGTGTATTTTTCTCGTGAAGGGCGTGGCAATTCTATTAAGATTAAGTACTGTCATACCTGCAGCGACATCGTTTTCTTAACGAGGAAGATGGGAAGGTTGAAAAGGGAGGAGGAGATTCAGTAAGGTCGAATGCAGTGCTTTGCTTCATTTCAGGTATGGAAGCTTGGTTACATTACGTTATCCGTGTCAATGAAGCACTTTAAGGATTGCACATAATGAACTAGTAGTTATAAGATACACATTTGAACTGTATGAGTTAATGCTACCTTTACAGATGTCTGTTTCGTAAAACAAGTCCTTATTTTCTACGATTTGTGACGGTCGGATTGGTCAGTCCGATACTGCTGTCCAAAGACATTAGAGTCAGAATATGAAACAATGGTTGGGCGGCAAATGTAGTGTCACGAATGTCAGAGACACTCGCTACATACAGGATGTAACTAAACTCCCTCCATAGATTTTCAGGACAGGTTTCTTACGACAAAACAACAAAAAGTGTATATTAAACATGGGCTCTAAAATGCATACCTACAGAGCTACGACCACTTACTCATCTTCAATTATTGTGAAACACATTTCTTCTACTGCAAACTCTTTGCTTTCCATATTTTGTGAAGAGGTAGTATGGGCCAAAACCTAAAAAAAAAAGTCCAGTGAACATTGCCGTAATATCCTCACCTTAAAGAGCTATGAGCAGTTGAGCCTGTCATTTTAAAGCAGCGTAACTCTGTAAATGCAAATTTTGCAGAAAACATAAAAAACTATTTTTAAAAGAAAGTTCAACACATATCAAAAGTTGCTTTGCCCTTCGTATAGTTAGGTGGGTAATATAAGATACAATATAATCTCCAGCTCCTAGTAGACCCAGCCAACAGTGATCAAAGTGATTGGAGTTACGTTTCTTCTAAAAGTAACTCAAATGCTCACGAAAGTTTATCCCTGAAGCGTGCTTATTGTAATCAACTTAATAACAATTTGCTTTCAAAAGCTATGAAATATATAAAAACTGATTTAAATAGCAATCTTACACAAATGTAAATAGTAATGTATTGCCTTTAACATGAACATTAATTTGAGGCATCGAGCATGTTTTAAAATTATGCAACAAAAACAATATTATAATATCATAACTTAGCAATGCAAATGCAAGACTGAAAGCAATTGCTTCAAATTATCAATGATTGTCCAGAATTTCAAGGTAAAATTGCTGACGTTCTTCAGGAATATACTGCAAGATCTTCTCCAGGTCAGCATGTTTAGCTTCAGTGACTAAACCTGTCTGTCTCACGAACTTGTTTGCGATAAACACTCATTTCGCTTCCCAGTGCGTCGGAGTATGAATTTGTGTTCCACCGCTGCGTTGACGAATGGAGATGCAACTACTCCCCCTGGATGCCGAGATGAGTACTTCTAATGCCTTAAAATATATATCTGGAATGAAGTACGTTTGTATCTTGAAAGATGTTCACTTTCCAGTGAACTTGCTATCTACTTTTATAGAGGAGGGCACAAATCCTTTAAGTCAATCACATCTTCAACGCCTGCCATAGTAACCATGAATTTCCCAGGGAGTCTTGACTTTACTTTTACCTCACATACTTCTCTTGGAAGATAAATTCCATCATGCTTGACAAAAGCCTCTTCAAAACAGCAAAAACACGATTACTGGGAAGAAAAGAATGACCTCTCTGGGGAAAGAAATGCTGGATTTTATCTAAACACTCTGTTTCTATAAGAGTCATTAAAAATCTTTTCAGAGTGGGGTTTCTTTTTTGACCACCACAGCTGTCACTAAAGAGATGCAGTCCTTCACACCTACGTAATGCAGAAGAAACGAAGCTACTTCATTTCCTTCCTTGTTACTCTGGGTGCCTCACAGAAGTAAAAATGACCTTTTCCAGATTTTGCATTACGAGGTTCTGACACTCCACTCCTTTTTACATTCGTCAGACGTCAGCAAAAACAAACTGTGAGTGCGTTAGCGTGTATAGAATAGAATCCAGGGGTTAGGAGTGGACCCTTATTCTATGACAGAGCACATCAGTCTTAGTTGTACACAATTTGTTTCATTTCAGAATTATTGTCAATGAAGTACACGAATTTACATATATTGTGACATGATACTTACAGGACGGTTGTCAATATAATGCATTACGTCCTGTTTAGTATGTAGCGATATACATGTGCATAGATGGTGCAATGTATATACTTCAATGTCCTCTCAGTTCCCACGAGAACAATTAACTACGTGGCTGTTTCGTTTCTCCACTATCGGAGCTCAACGACTCTTCAGCTAATTTCTAGCTGAATGTCAGCCAAAGTGAACGCCGTATTCACACAAAATTTCTCTTTTGGCGTCATACAGAGTGTGATGCTCCCTGTTGTACACATGACGCTAGTTCAGAGGAGAGTCCTTGAAGTTTTCGGTCTTGTTTCTTTCGTAGCAAACTGTCCCCCACCTATGTCCTTTCGTGCTTCACGTTACGGCTTTTTCAAACCAATGGGAGTGTTCCTTTCATCTTGTGGAAACTACCTCTGGCAATCGCAAATGGCCTACCTTTACAATGTATCGAAATATCGCCACTTACTCCTTCCTAGTCACTGTTTCTATCCATCTGGAAATTCCCCAACGCAGTTTTCTAAAGAATTTTCTGTAGCAATCAGCACTGCGCCGCTACCTGCTCCCCTCAATGTATCGCCTGGCGTGTTCGTTGTCCCTCTCTCCGCAGGTCACTAGCCCCTTTTTAGAAGCGTTCCATTGCACTCAAGCCATGACGGCGCATCTCGCATCTGCCCCCAAACTAAAACGTTTCCCCCGGCAGCTTTTTTCAGCTTTTGCTCATTGACACGCAGGATTTGGGTTCGGTGTGTTAATACTGTTGAATCGAGTGTCATCCCTCTGCATTACATACTGTACATTTTGATAGGCAAATCTGCTCATTATTGCTGAAGTATGTTAGGTGGCATATTCATCTCCTTTATTATGATGTATAAAACCTCTCATTTAAGTTGCAAAATTGACGTTCATTCAATCTGCTACCTTACATATCCTCCTCCTTCCATGTTCAGTTTTGCGTTGGATCAGTCATCTGTTGAGAAATTGATTGAAGTCAGTGGAAAATTGTTCACAACTGCTGACTAGCAATTGTTATATATTTATATTGACCAACTCTCTATTTTAATATGGCATAATGAAACACTTGTTCTTTCAGTCTCTTTTTTGTTATTTTTTCACCACGATTGATTTACTATATACCACTGATTTGAGCACTAAAGTAATGTATTTTCAAAATTAACATGTTTTTACTAATTTTCTGATTTAATACAACTATTTAAATAATATGAAGCTATTTCTTTCTATTCGATGGTTATTCTCTATAAATTTGTAACACTCATGATTTTTTGAGACTGATTTTTTTGATATCAAGACTTACATTAAATGATTATGGAGATGTATTGAAGTTAAGGAAACCTTCATTTAAAATTATCCCCAATACTTAGGTTTTATTCTCAACCTTAGTTTAGCTTCTATGGCAATTATAAATCAAGACAGTTTCATTTCATGCAATAATTCCTTAATTTATCTTATACTTAACAGCACCATTCTCATAACTGTACAAGCACAATCCCATTCACAAACATATTTATATCCCCCAAAATTCTTAAACTTATGCATTATAACTTTACAAAAGAATTAAATTATTCATTGACTTTTACAAAAATATTAACTTCCTAATCCTACTAATTACCTTGTAAATATTAAATCAACATCATCAAATTGCAAAACCCTTTTTTGTTCTTATCCTATATGTAAACAAACAGATTACTTAGCCTCCAAAGAAAATATTAACATTTGGTTCTCCTAACTTACATGTTTTGTTAAAATATGAAATACAAGAAAATATCATTTATCCATCAAGGTTAAAAACTCAAAAATATTGTTCACAAATATGCTTCTTGCACAAAATTTTTCAAAAATTAAATATTATGAAACAATAACAAACCCTGTGTGTTCATAAAAACAAATATTTTCATTTTCATCTGATACTAGTCTGTCACAGACAGTCTTTTTATTATATATTTTCAACATGGTTCATTGAAGTCATCATCCTCATCTTCATGCAGCTCGACATGTCTCCTCTGAGCATGGAATGGTGGTTGCAGAGAGAAAGATTGCAGAAGGTTTGAGGGTACCGTGAATGTTTGGTTACCTTTGTTCTATTCTGCATGTGCCCATGGTGAAGTTATGTTAGAGATCTATTATTAGCAGCATGAAAACTTATACTCTTCGTCAATCCTCGAATCCTTATGCCAATCCATTATTGATTAATCTGCCTCCTGTTTTCTATACGATTAGTCATCTCTCACCTCTCGGTGTGACATTTGAAACTGTTGCAATTTGCCATAAGGAATATTGGACATTTGTATTTCTGGAGCAGTTAAAATTGAATTCTTTGTTGGTAGGTAGATGCAATAATGGTCTTGTATGGGAAGGGATTTAGAAAGGTTTCTTAATTTCTTCTGGTCCAGGCTCTTCTTTCTTCCTAATCTTCTGCATTGAATCTTCTTTTTTTGTTGCATCTTGCTGTCTTCTCACTTGTGTGAATTCATTCTTCTCTGGACCGGGAATTGGGATTTAAGACTTGCTTAATCTCGTTGTGGTATAATCCGTTCTTATGGTGTTTTCTTTCGAATCGTTGTGTATCCTTTATTGTATCAGGTTGCTCATCAGGATAGATTGGACAGCCTTCCATCATTCTCTTGCTTACTCCCAATAGTGTTCAAGGAATGTTTCGCAGTTGCTGGATTCCATATGGTATGACGATAATTTCAGCCATTCTGTATCTTGAGTTACAGAAAAGCGCCTCTTCTTCTTCTGGTGAATTCAAACATTCGTTCGTCCTTTATGTAACATGTCCGCCTCCAGTCCGTTTTGGTAGACATCCAGCATATTTCCTTATGCTGCATGAAACAGTTTGCAACAGAAGTGCTAAGGATTTATCACTTTAGCAAAACTTTGTTCTGAAGATCGAATGTGACTTTCACATGAATAAGCTCACATCACGGTACATGTTGACCGTATCCAGGATTCGTTGTATATCCCCATACTTTTCCCCGGAGGTGTTATCCTCTTGGACTGTTGCTTCCACCAAGGCATTTCCTTTCATCATCTCGAAAGCTGACATACCAGGCACCCACATTGAGTGTTCCTTCCTCTCATGCCTAACTGCTCTACTCAGTTCTGCTGTCGATCTCACCACAATGATGATGCATCATTCTTGATGATGTCATGTATAACACAACATTGGGCGCACTTTTGTCCACCTTACATTTCTTACATCCCCAAATTTCTGTAATTTACATGATATTACTACCTGTCTTACCACAACCCTTTCTCTCTTAAGATACATTACAAGCTTTGCAAACACTGAACTACTAAGAGACGTAACAAAATTCTGTATTTAAACTATACATAAGATTCTCCTTATTATACTCTTCATAACTTTACATATATTTTAAGAAATCAACATCAATCCCAATTCTATATGTGCATTTCCTTTTCCCCTTTTTTTCTGTTATTGTAAAGGTAATTGTTTCCTCATCTTGATCATGATGGATAGTAAGAGGAAAATTGGTGGTGATGAAGGTTAGTGTGTTAGTATGTCGGTTTTTTTTCTAACTACAGGTACACCATATTATCATGAAAACTTCACACTTTGATTCAGACTCCAGTGTCTTTTTCTCTACAATCTCTTCTTTTTGGCGTAAGTTGTAACACAGCTTCAAAATACAATATTTCTCTATTTCTTGTTTCCCTTCTTAAAACTTTCTCCACTGTCCAATTCCACTGTTCTAGAGCTTGTACCTTTATTAGTTGTAGTTATCCCTACCTCCTTCTTCTAAACAGCAAACTTTAATATTACTTTCTCCCCCTATAATACTCTTCCTTACAATATTTTATATCTGTTACCCTCACATCTCCGTTTAATATCAACTTGTGGTAACTTCCACAAGTCCTGAATGCTTCTCATTTTCCCCCAAAATATCTCCTCAACTAAATTTTCACTTCCGTGATGGAACAAACCACAAATGAATATCTCCTTCTTACCTAACTGTTTACTTCCTTCCTAATTCTTGGTTTCCTTTCATCCACAAAAATCGATTTCTTTCTACTATACATTACATTTTAAGAAAGAATCTACTACTATTCCGTCAAATATCCACATGCTAATCTTTATCTTTCTCCTTTCTTTTTACTCAGTTCCCATAACACATTTCCTCTGCAGAAGAGTTAGTTTAGTTCTTACTTCACTGTTCTTCCTTCACAACTATCCTTTTGTTCTACTGAGAAAGTTATCCTATTTATTTTAATAAGTACATATTAAAGATTTTTATTTGTATGCATTTTCTTGGCTTTCCTAATCTTTGAGTTCTACAATGTGCTCTCATTAGAATTTGGATATTTGATATAACTGATTTGTCTTGTGGAGTTAATATTTGCTGTTTTACCCTTTATACAATTTCAAGTGACTCACATAGTGCAAGCCCAATGATTTTCCTGTTTTTGGGTTAATCAATTCGACTGCATTATTATGAACCACTTTACTTAAGTCCATAGGGCCTTTATACTCTGAAAAGTACTTACGACTTAGGTGTTTTTTCTTGCTAGAGAGATGGTGGATTTTTACAAGTACTTTTTGACCTAGTGCAAATACTCGTGAGGTTGCCATTTTGTCTGTCCGGATCTTTCTATTTAACGCCACAGCCTTCAAATCGCTCAGTGCCAATTTTACTAGATGTTGATGTTCTGACTGTTCTGGGATGAAGTTATTTGCCCATATTCTTTATCAAAGGCCTCTATGACTTCTTCATACGTTCCTGTCCTATAAATATCATCTGGGTATCAATACTGGAATTGCCAATGGTACATTATCCACTTGGCATGCCGTTCCTCTCTCGGTTTTGTATAAATGAACTACATACTCCGCAAACAGGTCGTCATCAGCTTTTGTACAACTGCATACATTAACTGTTGACAACTATTGTTCCTCATCACCGGACGATTCCCAGTCAGTTGTCTTCCAGCATGCTGGTATTTGTATCTCTTCACCCCATAAACCTACTTCAGAATCATGTTGATCAAAGCTAAGTCTATTTACACATTAAATTATAAAAACAACTTCATTTGGCAACTGAACCTCTTGTAACTGGTCTTCGTAACGTTCATTTCGTCAGTTCTGTTTTTTACCAAGATTTGGTGGCCTCAGCTCGACTTCTTATACCGGTTCAACTCGCGTGCGTTCTAGGCATTCCAATTTCACCCGGATAGTTTGGGTTTTGTGGTGGAAAATCTCTAAACCTTCCTGTTTCGTTTGCATGGTGATCATATCGTGAATTATAGTTACCACCATAATTTCCAGAACTGAAGCCATTAACGTAATTCCGCGGCTCACCATAACCATAGTTATTGTTGGACCTCTGTGAGTTGCCAGAACCCTGGGTATTATTATCCCATGGGCGATTACTATTCTCCCAAGAACGATTACCTTTCCCAACATTACTATTGCCATTGTAAACATTATTAAGGGCCAATCGGTTGCTATTATTTCCCATGCCATTGGTTTCTCTCAGTGTACGTTGTTTCTCCACTGAAGATGAATTCAGGTTCTCTTAACATCCCTTTAAATGCCTATATATTATCTCCAGCTCTCCCAACCAACGACTGCTGATAATGCAAGGGTAACTTCCTTGTGCACATACGTATCAGTACGCCATCACTCTACGGATTGTCTCAACACTGATTCTTTTCCGTCATTTCTTCAAAAAATCTAACTGGCTTCTTTTCTCCCGAATTTTCAAATGACGCCTTCTGTAACAATTCTTATTTTATCCTATTTTGGGTTTCCGCGGACCAGTATCGCTCCAAAAATGCAGAGTTGAATTGTTCATACGACTGACAGACAGTTTGCAGCGACTCTTTGCATTGTTTCCGCTATTGCGCCTTCCATATGACCACAAATGAAATCAAGTTTATGTCTAAGTGGCCAATGTTCTGGTAAACCGATTTGGAATTGACGTATAAACGTGCGAGGGTATAAGCTGTTCCCGTTTCCTTCGTAATGTTGGAATTTTCTGACTGTCAAAAATTGATCACTGTCAAATTTTTCTATTGCACCACATGGCGTTTGTGTTTTCGCAAAATTTTCTGTTCCCTTCAGTTTCGTCATGTTTTCCTTATTCGTACTACCATATTTGGCTGCTGAGACGACAATTGTGTCCTGTCGAGCATCGGATGTACACAGTGGGGTGCAATAATCTAAACCATACCGTTCCTCGTATATCGGACTGGAAGATATGTTTAAATTTCCCATTACTGGATCAGTGCTTTGTCTTTGTACTTGAGTCGAGCGGTCTAAGGCGCTGCAGTCATGGACTGTGCGGTTGGTCCCGGCGGAGGTTCGAGTCCTCCCTCGGGCATGGGTGTGTGTGTTTGTCCTTAGGATAATTTAGGTTAAGTAGTGTGTAAGCTTAGGGACTGATGACCTTAGCAGTTAAGTCCCATAAGATTTCACACACATCTGAACATCATCTTTGTACTTGCTTCGTAATGACCTGTGGTATGGCCTGTTGTACTGTAACTCGCAAACTGAGAGTTTAGTATGTGTGGCGCAGTAAACTGCTCTGTTATCGCGTCGTTCGCGTATGTTCAGAGGATCGGTTGCCGCTCTGTTGGTATGCGCTGTTACGGCTTCCCGCACCATTGTCTGCTGTGAACGCACATTACCTGCTTCGCTCACCTGTTTCACCTGTACTCCTACCATTTGCTTCTGTTTCGGATCGGAAAATACTGACGCAACGTCTTGTGGACATACAAGTAGAATCTCATGACTTTTTTGTGTTTTCGCAACTGACACGGAAGACTGCTTAACGAACTTGGTTACCTCTGGATTTTTTTCCACCACTATGCCAGATGATACTACCGACTCCGTCGCCTCACCACTGCTTTCTGTACGGTTCTCAATTCACTGCTTCTGTTCTGTACGAAGCTGTTCATACTGCTGCTTATTTTTCGAGACGATCTTTGCAGTGCGTGTATCGAATCTTTTTAACGTGGCTCGCGTGACACGTTTTCTGAGATAGTGTTCTTCCACGATATGTTGCGCCTTACCAGACGCCTTACGTGCTAAATTATCAATTCTTTGGTTGGTATTAGACACCCTATCCTGCATCTGGTCAATGTCAGTACGCATCTTTTTCTGATCGACCATAAGCGATTGAATTAGTCCGCACGAGTCTCTCGCCTCCTTCCTGATTTCAATAAACTGTTCATTAACTTCCGTTCGCAACTTTTGCTGATCTTTGCGAACTTTTTCGAACCCAGCATTGGTTACAAATTTGAGACCATTTAAAGCAGCATTTGTTTCTGTTCTTAAATTCACTGTTTCGATTTTTAAACTCGCCGTTCCGATTTTTAAATTCGTCGTTTCGATTTTTAAGTCTGCTAAACCTGCATTTGTTTCTGTTTTTAAGTCTGCTAACCCTACATTAGTTTGCTTGACAACAATAATGCGTTGCTTCGACAATGCGAATATACTATCAGACTCTTCGCCATTTGCGTCGTTTGCGTCTTTCATGTGACGTCCCACCGACTTCTCTGCATAGTGCTGACGCACTTACACATGTTCTTTCCGTGGGAAACTGTCCCGACTGATTCAGAATTACAACATTTGGTTCAACGTACCGCAGTTGCGCGTCCTCTGATTCTGCTTCTGAATCACTAGATCTGCCATCTGTTCGGTTTTGTGCGGTCTCAACCTGATATACCTATCGCTAAAACTGCCACCATTCCCTCTGCATTATCACTTCGCTCGGTTTCGTCACTTGCATTCGATTCCTTTTTTTGTACTTCAATTTCTATCCTATCAAGATCTTCAGTTAGCCCTATATGCGATGATCTACGTCCTTCCGCCATCTCAGGCCGTCTAACTAACCTCTGTCTTTCACGATTTGCGCGAGCCTGAGCTCTAGTCAACAAGAAGTTATACTACCCACCACGTCTCCAAAATATCACAGAAAGTCTCTTATGTCTTTAACACATTATTATCACCGTTGTTCACAGTTAGTGGGTATTCAAACCAACTCAACAACCCGTGAATAAATTTGTGGGCGCGAGAAAGGTCATGCACAAGCTACTTTTACACAAAACACGAAAATTTTTCTTTACTCGTTAACGCAACCTTTCCTACTCAGTGAATCACACATTTACAGTAATCTGACCACTATGAAGACATGCATTGAGTAACCTTGTAAATTTCTGTTTTCAAAAAAATAATTTTTTTGTTTTCTTTTCAATGTCAAATTTTAATTTGTCTTTCTAATGTGACTCATTGCCATCCTGGCAGAAAATTGTCATCCTGGCTGGGTTGCCATTATTTGACACACGACTCCTTTTTACATTCATCAGACATCAGCAAAAACACCCTGTGAGTGTGTTAGCATCTATAGAATAAATGACTGGCGTTAGGAGTGGACCCTTATTCTATGACAGAGCACATCATTGTTTAGCTGTACACAATTTGTTTCATGTCAGAATTACTGTCAAAGGAGTACACAAATTTACATATATTGTGACATGTCGCTTACAGGACAGTTCTCAATATAACGCATTACGTCCTGTTCAGTAGAAATAACCCTGAACACAACAATATCAAATTTAAATAGAAGGTTCTCTACAAGATTATTCTTACCACTACACTGTGAAGTTGGCCAATATTACGACAAATCATCCGATTCCGGTTCTAAGTTCAGTACTATTTAGGATGACAATCAAGTCTAGGTAACGTTGACCACGTCACTGTATGGAGAGTGCTACGGGAGAACCAGTTGTTTCCGTACCATGTACAGCGTGTGCAGGCACTATCAGCAGCTGATTGGCCTCCACGGGTACACTTATGCGAATGGTTCATCCAACAATGTGTCAATCCTCATTTCAGTGCAAATGTTCTCTTTACGGATGAGGCTTCATTCCAACGTGATCAAATTGTAAATTTTCACAATCAACATGTGTGGGCTGACGAGAATCCGCACGCAATTGTGCAATCACGTCATCAACACAGATTTTCTGTGAACGTTTGGGCAGCCATTGTTGGTGATGTCTTGATTGGGCCCCATGTTCATCCACCTACGCTCGATGGAGCACGTTATCATGATTTCATACGGGATACTCTACCTGTGCTGCTAGAACATGTGCCTTTACAAGTACCACACAACATGTGGTTCATGCACGATGGAGCTCCTGCACATTTCAGTCAAAGTGTCCGTACGCTTCTCAACAACAGATTCGGTGACCGATGAATTGGTACAGGTGGACCAATTCCATGGCTTCCACGCTCTCCTGACCTCAACCCTCTTGACTTTCATTTATGGGGGCATTTTAAAGCTCTTGTCTACGCAACCCCGGTACCAAATGTAGAGACTCTTCGTGCTCGTATTGTGGACGGCTGTGATACAATACGCCATTCTCCAGGGCTGCATCAGCGCATCAGGGATTCCATGCGACGGAGGGTGGATGCATGTATCCTCGCTAACGGAGGACATTTTGAAAATTTCCTGTAACAAAGTGTTTGAAGTCACGCTGGTACGTTCTGTTGCTGTGTGTTTCCATCCCATGATTAATGTGGTTTGAAGAGAAGTAATAAAATGAGCTCTAACATGGAAAGTAAGCGCTTCCGGACACATGTCCACATAACGTATTTTCTTTTTTTGTGTGTGAGGAATGTTTCCTGAAAGTTTGGCCGTACCTTTTTGTAACACCCTGTATATGTGCATATACTGTATAGTGCAACGTGTATACTTCAGTGTCCTCTCGGTTCTCACAAGAGTAATTAGCTATGTGACTGTTTCGTTTCTCCACTATAGGAGCACAACGACTCTTCAACTAATTTCTAGCTGTATGTCAGCCAAAGTGAACGCAGTGTTCACATAAAATTCCTGTTTTGGCGTCGTACAGAGCGTGGTGCGCCCTTTTCTTCATTTGACGCTGGTTCAGAGGAGAGTCCTCAAAGTTTTCGGTATTGTGTCTTTTGTAGCAAACTGTCCCCCACCTGTCTCCTTTCGTGCTTCACGTTACAGCTTTTTCAAACCAATGGGAGTGTTCCTTTCATCTTGTGGAAACTACCTCTGCCAATCGCAAAGGGACTACCTTTACACTGCATCGAAATACCCCCACTTCTACTCCTTCCTAGTTTATTCCAGCCAATCGTGCATTTTGTGGCAGCTCCTGACGCCTAGAAGTTACTCGCATACATTACAAGCATACCACGGGCATTTGACGTGATCAAATGCGTCACTATTTCTATCCATCTGGAACTTCCCCATTGCAGTTTTCTAAAGAGTTTCTCTGTAGCAAGCAGCACCGCGCCGCTGCCTGCTCCCCTCGATGTATCGCCTGGCGCATTCATTGTCCTTCTCGCCGTGGGTCACTAACTTCATTTTATAAGCGTCCGTTGTACTCAGCCTGTGATGGCGCAACTCGCGTCTGTCCCAAACTAAAACGTTTCCTCTAGTAGCTTTTTTCACCTTTTGCTCACTGACATGCAGGATTTGGGTTTGGTGTGTTAATATCATTGAATCGAGTGTCATCCCTTTGCATTACATACTGTACATTTTGATAAGCAAATCTGCTCATTATCGCTGAAGTATGTTAGGTGGCATATTCATCTCCTTGTTATGACATATAAAATCTCTCATGCAAGGTTCAAAATTGACATTCACTCAATCTGCCACCTTACAACGTCTGTTCAAAAAATTCTGCAATTTTGCCCATAAATTTTTTATTCGCTTACGTTTTACTTATTGTGCATGGTCTCCTCCTAATTACTCTCCTCCGCAATTGATACACTGCTCCAACGTCATTTGTACCTCCGGAAGCAGTCTTGGGACGCCACTTTCTGGGTCGCACGACGCACCATCTGCGAATTTTCTTTTATCTCGTCTATTATTGCAAATTTTCATCCTTCCAATGGGGTTTTCAGCTTTGGAATAAAAAAATAATTCGCAGGGGCCAGTTCTGGAGAGTACGGAGAACAAAGCAGCACAATGATTTCATTTTTTGTGTAATAGCCACACACCAGTAGGGATGAATGTGTGGGTGCGTTATCGTGATGCAAGAGCTGTGAATTGTATCGCCACATTTCAGGATGCTCCCACGTTTTCTCGCAGGCATTACAACACGTCCCGGTAGTACTATCGATTAACAGTTTGTCCCTGTGGCACAAATTCATGATGAACTAAAGCTTCGATGTCAAAGAAAGCTATCGACATGGCTTTGAGATTTGACCTGACCTGACCAGGTTTTTTTTGGTCTTGGAGAACCTTTCCCAACCAATTGTGAAGACTGAACCTTGGTCTCAACATCATAACCGTAGAGCCACCTCTCATCACCAGTTATGATTCTGTTAAGGAACATCTCGTTCTTATCTGCGCGATCCAAAAGCTCTCCACAGACTGCGTGGCAAAGGTCTTTCTGGTCTTGACTCATGAGCCATGGGACGAGCTTGGCGGCAATACGATTCATTCCAAGATTCTGTGTCTGGACTTCATGGACCCAACAGAAATGTTACATTCTTCTGCAACCTCTCGGACAGCCAGTTTCGTTGACGGTCCTGACGTGAGCATCGTCGGTAGACGTCAAAGGGCGTCCTGAATGAGGGTCATCTTTAAATTCCGTCCGGCCATTCTTAAACTGTGTGAACCATTAGTAACACCGAGAACGGATTAAGCACTCATCACTGTAGGCTTCCTGCATCATTTGGTGTCTTTGTAAAGGTTTTCTTGAGTGTCAAACAAAATTTAATGCAGACGTGCTGCCCTTATAACTCTGCCATCGCGAAATTCGCAAACTGTGCGACACAACGTTCTACTCAATACAGCTCTGAACAATAACTAACAGACATAAAACAATAAAACTTTCGGCAGTTACACATTGAACACAGGCATGTGTATGGATGCCAACCGCATTTCGCTCCAACACACCATTGGTGCGAAATCACGAACGTTCCGGAATTTTTTGAACATACATCATATGTATTTCAAAACCGTTGAGGGTTAATTGTCGAAGAAAAACCAACTCCTGCACCAGAATATTAGGCAGTGAAATATTCTGCATGTAGTGAGATTTTATAATAGGCAGGTACACCCTTTTTGTGCTCATATTCGTTGAAGCATGAAGAATATTGTAAAATATTAAGCTCTTCTTTTGTGGATCATTAATTCTGCTGTAGCGACCTTCATTGCCTTCTCGTTAAGGAACGGGGACTTCAGTTTCTGTTCCAGAACTTCGCATGTGCAGCAGGCGCCTACCCGAGGTCTCCCCAAACTGAGGTGAAAATGATCTTTGAAGTTTTCAGCATAGTAGCCATATGTAATGTCAGGATGTTTTTCCTCAAACTTCTGTAACTCAGTTTACACATTTAACTTTTCAACAAGGTACTTTTGCACATTGGAGGAATAGTGAGTCTGTTTTGCTGGAGAAGACTCAATATGTTGATGAATGAGCAGCTTAATTTCGGCAGGCATTGAATTTGCTGTGTGTTTTCTTCCTCTTCAATCAACCGGAGTCTTACCAGCCATAGTTTCCTCAGATGAAGTTGTCTACTGTCATCCTTAAGATCATGGAAAGCTATAAATGCTTTCTGGCTGAACTTCGTCCTTTCATCATTGAGTATGATAAAGTAGTCTACTTGAAACTGTGATTACGCTTATTGGCTGACTCATGTTTAGATGGACGAGGTTTTACTACATTGTTAAGTATACAGGGTGATTCAAAAAGAATACCACAACTTTAGGAATTTAAAACTCTGCAACGACAAAAGGCAGAGCTAAGCACTATCTGTCGGCGAATTAAGGGAGCTATAAAGTTTCATTTAGTTGTACATTTGTTCGCTTGAGGCGCTGTTGACTAGGCGTCAGCGTCAGTTGATGCTAAGATGGCGACCGCTCAACAGAAAGCTTTCTGTGTTATTGAGTACGGCAGAAGTGAATCGACGACAGTTGTTCAGCGTGCATTTCGAACGAAGTATGGTGTTAAACCTCCTGATAGGTGGTGTATTAAACGTTGGTATAAACAGTTTACAGAGAATGGGTGTTTGTGCAAAGGGAAAAGTTCTGGACGGCCGAGAACGAGTGATGAAAATGTAGCATGCATCCAGCAAGCATTTGTTCGCAGCCCAGGAAAATCGACTCACAGAGCTAGCAGAGAGCTGCAAATTCCACAATCAACTGTATGGAGAGTCCTACGAAAAAGGTTAGTTATGAAACCTTATCGTCGGAAATTGGTTCAAGCACTGTCTGCAGCTGCCGCCAGGCAGCCCGTGACAGAGCACTTCATCACTGGCCTCCAAGAAGCCCTGATCTTACCCCCTGCGATTTTTTCTTATGGGGGTATGTTAAGGATATGGTGTTTCGGCCACCTCTCCCAGCCACCATTGATGATTTGAAACGAGAAATAACAGCAGCTATCCAAACTGTTACGCCTGATATGCTACAGAGAGTGTGGAACGAGTTGGAGTATCGGGTTGATATTGCTCGAGTGTCTGGAGGGGGCCATATTGAACATCTCTGAACTTGTTCTTGAGTGAAAAAAAACCTTTTTAAATTCTCATTGTAATGATGTATAACAGAAGGTTATATTATGTTTCTTTCATTAAATACACATTTTTAAAGTTGTGGTATTCTTTTTGAATCACCCTGTATATCCCGTCCGTCTTTGCTCTTGAAATTATTAAATCTATCTAACAAAGATGTCTGCTGGACATGTTGATGCTAATGTCAACATTAGCAAAATACGCTTTCTTACAACTGCATTCCTCACCTGTTTTTCCTTCCGGAATTGCTTTCCCTGCTTAGTTTACGTATTGACTTCCTTGAACATGTGCTCTTTTAATTACTGCAACCTTGTATTCAGCTTCATTCCTCACCCCCCTCTTTCGCTTTGTGAAGTCTTCATCCATCACAGAACTTTAAAATAAAACTGCTATCAACCTGCATCTTGTAATCACATAAAATAACCAAGAACAACATTCTTCTCTTCTGACTAAAAGACAACCAACTCCTCAATAATGACATATCTTACTACAGAATAAATAGATCACTCAGCACTCCCAGTAAATCAACAGTGCTGCCACGTAATCACATCAGGTAACAGAGACCAACAATGTTCTGTTCTGTCTAAAAGACAACCAACTCTTCAACAATTACATATCTTGTTACTAGAATAAACAGATCACACAGAACTCCTAACAAAATCGACAATGCTGCCACATCAGGTAACAGAGACCAACAATGTTCTGTTCTGTCTAAAAGACAACCAACTCTTCAACAATTACATATCTTGTTACTAGAATAAACAGATCACACAGAATCCCTAACAAAATCGACAATGCTGCCACGTTAACATTAGAAACACCAGAACTCCAGGAGTTACTTTGTTTCTAAAACTACACGAACTCACCAGACACAAAAGACATACAAAAGTAGATGGAAATTACGTCGTTTATAATCAGAACGCTGCGTCTATCCTTGAAAAAGGCTTGGACATAAATAACTCACTTTGCGTAAAATGTGGAATTACGTCGTTTCTAAAATGACCGATTCATTTGTTCAGTGAGAGAGATTTGTTTCACATTAGCGAAGAGGAACACGTGCTCATAGTTCTTAAGGTTGGTATTTCAGAGCATGTGTTTACCAGATTTTTGTTGTTGTTTTGGTGTAAAGTACTTGCCATCAAAGCCAGTAAAAGGAGTTTAGTTACCGAGAATTTATTCTCATTTTCAAGTGCCCTCCTTGTTTAAGTTAATATTTTTGGTAACGTTTGCATGTCTGATTTTCTGCCTCTCTTGCACTGTAAATGTCTCTTTGAGGTTATATTGCAATCGGAAAATAGGACAAAATAAATATCGAAGTGTTTTCATATGCTAATGTTAGAAAGGGTATTTGCACAATAACTGTAAGTAGACAAAAAAGACCATTTCCAAGTTTCGAATACTCCAAGATTCATTTTGTTCAATTTTCCGAGTGCAGTATAACATCAATAACACATATACAATGTAAGCGTGGCAGAAAATCACACAAGCAGACATCAACAAAAAATTCATGTAAACAAATGTACTTGAAAATGAGAATAAATTCTCGAAACGCGTTACGTAAACATGAAAAAATACGTAACAGGAGCAGTTTCTCATTATTTAAGTCACGACTGACACGGTTACAGGCTTTCCTAAAACGTCGAATACGATGAACGAAATCAAACTTTTTTTTCATCTAATGGCTGATCAAGTGGACAATGAATGATGTCTTCGGAGACCCCGTTGTAGAAGATCGAGTCACAGGCTGTACTGCGCCGAAGGTCATCGTTCCTCTGAGTAACGATCATATATTGCTCCTGTTCCTTCCGTGAGATTTTTAAAGTAATTTGGAATTTCATGTCAATGGAGTATGTATGAGTAGTTTATCAGATAGGCTTCTTCATTTTAGCATCAATAAATGTTCACTTAAGATTGAAAGTTAGATAAATATTTGCGCTAAATTTGAATATATTGAAATGTGAAGGAGACGGAAATTAATCTTACCTGAAGAATGTTTCAGTTTTTACTATACACTGGCGCCTGAAGAGGAGTGTATGGAACATACGACAAATGGATAGTGAATTATTTATGCATATGAAGACAATTTTAAGAGAGAAGAATTTGGTTTATTAGTTTTAAGACGTGTATAGAAGTTTTGTGCTGATAATGAATGCTATTGACGACGGATATATTAGAAGCTTATAGCAATCGCTGTCCTTGCTCGATTTATCCTATTATCTTTTACTGCAGACACTGAACAAAGCCAAATCTGCGATCTAAAAATTGAAATTAATACAGTGTGTCCCACATATAACCAGTACGCCTCACGTTTGAGTAACAATGAATTAACTAAAAAAGAATAGATAACAGTAAAGTTAAAAGAAACATACAGTTACCTGTTTATAAGAGTTGCTGGACATGGTGGCCTTGGGCGTCCAGGTATCGCTAACTTAAAGTGATGACGTTACCAACAACACGCTGTAATTCTACAGGCGTGATGTTAATTTCTGTAGTAATGTTCCGTTTAAGATCTCTGATACGCGAGGATCGTCAGCACACAATTTGCTTTTCAGTGTACCCCTATAAATAAAAATTACACATGTTAAGTCCGTGGGCCTTGAGAGATCTCTCGATATCTGGCACTATTTAAGGCTTAAATAAAAATATGGGGCCAATAATGCGCATGCCGGACGACGCACACCAAACACCTGCCTTCTCTGAGTGGAGAGATTCTTCATGCAGAATATGTGGGTTGTCCTACGACCACTGTCTGCAGTTCTGGGAATTTACATAATGAGGACTCATCTGACATTAAGTAAAGCAAGGGGTCCAAATAACCGTTACCAACTGATGTTAACAGCCAGTTACAATACTGAACGTTTTTTGCCGATCCTCAAATTTCAACTCTTGCGCTATACTTACATGACAGGCTTTCAATTTCATACCTTTCAGTGCACTATGACGCGATGTACGAGATAAACCAGCCTGCTGTGATAATTCCTTACCGACTTGCGCGGACTTCTAGTAATGTCCATGCAAATTCTGTTCATAATTTCAAGGGTTCTCTCTGTCGGTCGCCTATTCCTCTTGTACAGATAATGAATAGTGCTAGTCGTGGGGAGTTTCCTACCAGGATTCTTCGCTTGAAACATTGCTTTACATTCTTCTATGGGGTCTGTGCTTGAGACTAGAGATGATCAACAGGTACATGTGGGACACCCTGTATTACCGGACAATGCGGATAACCAGAGAATAAAACTTGAATTGAAATTCTTTGTTAAGTGGTGTTCAACAAGCTTCCAGGAGATAAACTGTAATTAGTAAAAACTACGACTCGCACAAGGTACCGCTCTAAAGAACGGTATCACCAGTGGATCCGTAATATACGATGGTGAGTCAAATGAAAACCTTAAATTTCTAATAACAAATCGAAATTTCGCGCAGTTGTCCTGTAAATTGATAAGCGTGCTACAAACAGCGTGCAGAATTGCCTGTAGGTGGCAGCATAGTGCAGATGCACACATACCGTCGCAGTACCAGTATAAAGATGGCCGCTCCACTTGCGTCTTGCACCAGGGAAGAACAGCGTTCTGTTACTCGGTTTTTGCATAGTGAAGGTGTGAAACCTATTAAATTCATCGACGAATGAAGGTTCAGTACGGTGATGCATGTTTGTCACAGCAGCAAGTCTACGAATGGAGTAGGAAGTTCGCAAATGGTGTGACTCCAGTGGAAGATGCTCCTCGTCCAGCTCAGGCATAACGAGTTGTGACTCCACAGAACATTGCAGCAGTTGAAGCCATAGTGAAGGAAAACCGCCGAGTGACACTGAATGACATTGCAGCAAGTTTACAGATTAGTCATGGGTCAGCACACCACATTGTGCATGATGTGCTCCAGTTTCACAAAGTGTCTGCAAGATGGGTGCCACGGCGGCTGACTCCTGAAATGAGAGAACGACGTGTTGATGCTTGTGAAGAACTTCTTCGGCCCTTTGAACGATAAGGTGATGGCTTCCTTGCAAGAATCGTTACTGGGGACGAAACCTGGGTTCACTTCCACCAACCGGAAAGGAAGAGAGCGAGCAACCCAGAACTTGCCCCAAGTGATTTCCATATGTTTGGACCACTCAAAGACGCAATGGGAGGAAAGAAGTTCCGTTCTGATGAAGAGGTACGCCACGCGGTGCATGAGTGGTTGCGCGGACTACCAAAAGAATTTTTTTCTAAAGGAATTTATGCAGTTTGTAAGCGCTGGAGGACTTGCATTGAGCGTGAGGGAGATTATGTTGAAAAGTGATACAGCTTTGTACCACTTCTGCACAATAAATAATATTTAAAAAAATATTTAAGGTTTTCATTTGACTCACCCTCGTAATAGCTACTTTTTGCATAATCTGGCAGTTGCTACACTTTTAAAAAGGTAAAGCTCTCCTCATCCCGAAGAGCAGTTTTAACACCTCCTGTGCTCTACTAGACATAGTCCTATTGGACGTGGTATGCCATTGCCTTCCTCCGACCTTTGAGCTGACTTAGCCAGTCAATAGGACGGATGAGGACCTGCATTGTACCACGATATTCATATTAACGAATCCTAGGCGCATCAATTCTTGCTACGCTGGATGGCGGGGCAGCAGTCGATATGCACGTAATAATTGATTGTTGTTCACCATATTATGTCCTCACCAGGTAGGACTGACAGAAGAGATAGAGAAGATCCAATGAAGAGCGGCACTTTTCGACACGGGAACATTTAGTCAGCGCGGGAGCTTCACAGAGATGATCAACAAATTCCAGTGGCAGACGCCAAAAGACAGGCATTGTGCAACACGAAGAGCTTTTCTACTGAAACTTTGAGAGATCAGTTTCCGGGAAGAATCAGACAATATATCTCTCGTAATGACCACGGCAAGAAAATTCGAGAAATTGGAGTCAAGACAGAGACTTACCGACGATCATTCTTCCCAATCTCCATTCGCGAGTGGGACATGGTAGCGGGGAACGGTTAGTGGTACCAGAAGTACCCTCCGCTGCACACCATTAGGTGCCTTGCGGAGTATGATGTAGATGTAGCTATAATCTAGAAACGTAAAAAAAAGCCAACACCTATAAGTTCATATCCAAGTTATTTTATACGCTACCGGTTTCGGCGACATAATTCGTCACTAACCCCTCAATTCTAGATAGTGGCTGAATGTTTCAACGACGAAATGTATGTATGTGATATGCGAAAAATAGCGTCTTAACACCAACCTATGTACGTACGACATGTCAACAACTGGAATACAACTTGTATTCGAACTGTTGACATGTGCTAAAGTAGTGGGTACATAAGCTAATCTTGGTACACAACAGAGAAACAAAACTTTGATTGAAACTCTTTGCTGTCTGAATTGTTGTTTTCAACAACCTTCGAGGTTACCTTTCGTATACGAGTACATTTCGTCATTGAAAAATTTATCCACTATCTAGAACTGAGGGCTTGATGGTGGCGAACTATATCGCCCTAATCGGTAGCCTATAAAATAAACTGGAGGTGACGATTTTTTTAGATTTATTACATATTCATTAACGAATCATTGTCAGAAATGAAAGAAATGGTAATGACACAAAAGTCCAGCATTTGTTGTCCAGTAGGGGAGAGTGTTGGACACTGGTACAGTTTTCAGACCCTAACCTCTAGCCAGCCCTGTAGAAGAAGTTTAATGTATGCTCTTATTATATTTTATTATTACTTTTTTATTATTGCATTCAGTTTTAATGTGCTGCATTTTTTTTCTGAATATGCAAAAATTACTCCGGAAAATTAAGGCTTTTCTAAGTGTGTAAACATGTTCCAAGGTACAATATGTTCATGTTCTTAGGAATAAATATTCGATTGAAATCTAAAGACGTTGCAGTCGAGAAAATCTTGTCAATGGTGTATTCAGTAGTCTGTCGGTTACACTACTACTCTGTTAAATACCAGTAATAAGGAAGTATATCAAACTAAGCAGAGTCATTATCAAAAACCAGTTAAAGTTAAATAAATTCTGAAGTACAAGCTACTGAAAACTAATATAAATTTCCATTTAAATGGTTAAGAGATGAAATAAACTCAGTTCATTTACAAGTATTACATGTTCCACGCTAAAAGACTTTTTTCTATTTCAGGGTACAAGATGATCTACAACCGACGAAATATGGTTTTACTGTCCACTAGTTATATAAACATATTATATAAATATAACAGCACTTTACTCACTAGCTGGCCGGGATGGCCGAGCGGTTCTAGGCGCTACAGTCTGGAACCGTGCGACAGCTACGGTCGCAGGTTCGAATCCTGACTCGGGCATGGATGTGTGTGATGTTCTTAGGTTAATTGGGTTTAAGTAGTTCTAAGTTCTAGGGGATTGATGACCTCAGAAGTTGTCTTCTAGTGCTCAGAGCCATTTGAACCAACTTAACTCACTATAAATTCTGTACCTGAAAAATTAACAATATATTCCAAATAGCTTTCATGAAACTAGAAGTTTAACTCTTCTATTAACTTTTCTTAAAAAATTTCACTAAATAAATGAGATAAATAAAATCTTTAAACCAACAAAGAAAATAAAAAATTCAAAGATAAAGGTAAAAATCTTTTTCAAGCCAAGTATATTAATTTATCATAAAGGAACCGTGGTAAAGTACCCCGAACTCAAATAAAGCCAAAGGATATAACAGCAAGCTTAATAAAAAATATAAAAGAAAAAAATCACCACCTAAAAAAATTAAAGCCATGTGATTCGTGGAATCTGCTGATGAGATTCCTAATTGACCGCTGCAACATCTCACCTGGGATACTGTGAACTGCATCCCGAATTCTCTGTCCAGGGTCTTAGTCGAGTCGTGTAGACTTTGCTCTTGAGGTAGCCCCACAAGAAGAAATCACAAGCGAATAAATCTGGAGATCTAGGGGGCCAGGGAATGTTATCGAATCGTGAGATCACACGGTTGCCAAACAATTCTCGCACATATGCCATCGACTGCCGTGCAGCGTGTGATGTCGGTCCGTCCTGTAAAAACAAGGCATCTTGAACGTTTGGAAAGTTGTTCAATGCAGGTGTAACGAAAGTTCGTAACATCTCCACGTAACGATCGGCATTGATAGTTATTGTGTTTCCCTGTTCATTTGAGAAAAAAATACGGTCCAATAATCACATGTAATGAAACGCCGCACGATACTGTCACTTTACTAACGTGTAAAGGGCGCTCATGAACATCATTGAGATGTGTGTTTGACCAGTAACGGTAGTTTTGTTTATTCACACAACTTGTGAGATGAAAATGCTTCTCGTGTGACATCTACATTTAGTTTAGAAATTCGTCATCATTGATTATTTTTTCTGTTGACAGAAACCTAATCGCAACCGATAATCGTTGTCCTTCAATTGTTGCACTATCTGTAGTTTGTACTGATGGAATTTTAAATCAAGATGAAGAATTCTGCGAACACTCTCCCGGGAAATTCCAACCACTGCTGCTTGCTTACGAATTGAACGCCGTGGGCTCCGTAAGACGGACACGCATACATCATCAATGCTCTCTGGAGAATGCACACTTCCTGGTTGTCCTGTTGGTTTCTTCTTGAGGGCAGTCTCTTCAAAGTTATTAATTCAACATTTTATCGCGTGTTTCGACGGAACGGCATCATGACGTCCTAAGTTATAGAAACGTCAAAACACCATCTGTGCCGTTAGCAAACTATCATTGTTTTTATAAAACATTTTCATGGCTAACGAACGCTGTTGTCCGTTCCACTGATCCATGATTGCTGAAATAGCCGACTTTTTCCTCGCTAACTGTCACGAACCCGCAGTGCTGCCACCTGCCCATGGCTGGCACTACTCATTTCGATCACTCCGGTTATTCTCCGTCACCCTGTATTTACAAAGCAGTGCTGCTCAAAACACGGTATCATGTCTAACAACAACAATAACTGTAGCAAATGGTGAAAGCTGCTTACGGTGGTCTCTAGTCTGCATTCCTCCATGTGATTCTAAAATAAGTGAGCGGGCAGAGCTACCAACTAAAAAAAGTCGAGTGTTCGTAGGTACACTATCCTCTAAGTGCAACACGTTCCTCTACTTACTCACTGAATCCCTGAATCAAATGCGGATTAACGTAGTGTTTCATTATCTTCTTTAATAATACGAGCACATGGATACTTATGCCAAACAAAGGCGTAGATCACTTATATTAATATGTAATTCCCTTGTGATATTAATATTTGTCCACATGGCGTACATCATCAGTCTTTTTAACACTGTTTTCTATTTTCTCTCAATACTTATTTCACAAAGTGAATCATTCTGACCGATTAAAATTATAAGATGGACCTGGACTTGAAACCAATCCACTTAGTTTGGAACCGCCAGGAAGTTTCACGAACAGCTTACCCTTCGGTTCATACAGGAAACAGCACCCAGACTATAGTGAAGCAACATCTCCGTGATTTCCTTTCTTCTGTCAGGGCGTCTGGGAAGAAGTGCTTGTCGACGCAGTTTCTGAGAAGCTTGGAACGTTGGGTCGTGAGTCGTGCTTGGATAGCTCACTCGATAAGAACACTGCTCGCGAAAGGCAGCAAGAACAGTGCACACTCCGCTAAGAGTGAAATATTCGTCCTACATCACAAAGTATTTCAAGATTTCGAAACGAATAGCTCTTCTGTTTTGTTAATCCCAATTAAATGTTATCGAGAATTCACCTCCGTAGCCGATGTCCGCACCTCAAGCTTGTGCGGTGGCGCTGAAGTCAGAGGTAACTTGCTCGAATCCTGGCAGTGGAAGACACCTTCACCGCCAGTATTTAATCGCAAAGGGGAGGAGAGAAGACTGTCCGATCGGAAGATTTTGCGCCAGTGTCCTGAATTAAATTTCAAACCTCTCCGCAGTGTCTCAGACGGCGAGGAATTGTGACAATCTTGATGCTGATCCGTCCCTAGGATAGAGACGTTACACTAGACGGATCTCTTCGTGCTACCGGAAAAGAGTAGGCTACGAGGCTGTACCAGGTTTCACCCTCACCCTTCTTTCAGCTTCACCCTCGGCAGAGGCATTTAAGACTCAGGTTTTACTCTCCATGAGGATAGGGACCATTGTACGCAGCGGAGACCCTGAAGGGCAGGTTCAACTTCCTAATAGGAAGAAAACCCTCTTCCGATTAGAAGGCTCTGAATCTATCCCTTGAAGTCTTCACCCCAACAATGCCATACGGCTCTTTCTTTAGAGTATCGAGAAAATAAAATGATAAAAAGTTGATGGGCATTGGTGACCCTACAAGGGATCAGATCAGAGACATTCTACTAGCAAGCTCTTTTCACTATTACACCACAACTGTATCGTGGATACAGGTGGTATTGCAAATGCCAACGGAGCGTGACAGCGCAGTTTGAAATGTAGTGGTCTGTCAGTAATTCTGATTTCCGTTTTCAATGATTTCCTTAAATCACTGTTGTGTTGGTTCCTTCACCAAGTATCTCATCTTTCTGTCTTCTTCAACTGCGCTATGACTAGGGAAGGAAGTATCAGCTATGCATTGTGACGGAATGAATCATCTCTCAGCTTTCTGCTATTTACTCGTAGAAGTAAAAAGTCATAATTCGATGAGAGAATAATGAATGGGAGCAACTAATAGCAAATCAAATTGCAGAGGATGAACCAGGCGAATCGCCGGTAGCATTTCCTTCCAGCCTCGTGGATAAATTGAGCTGGTTCCCACATGCCCACGTATTGGACATATTGAACAAACTGCCTGAGTTTAACTGTTGATCAGTTGGAATGCAATATGTATATTTTGGAATCACAACAGTTTTGCGGTTGAGAACAGTCTGATGAGGTGATAAGTGGAGCGTCCGTCACGGTTCTGGAAAGTAGCACACCCCCTAGCCAGGCTATAATGTAGTTAGGAGATGGTAGTTATGTAATGTGGAACATCTTTTCCACATTATATACCTGTTATAAAACAGTCATGACTTCTGGTTAGCTTGCATGTTGCAGGGATCTATCATTACACAGGCTACGCATTTTCTTAGCTCATATGATTTGGCCTTTAGAAAGCCTATCAATTTTCTGTTGCCACTGTAATGGCGCTAGAAAGTAGCATGTGCAGTGCCTCATTCCCTCAGATCATCATCCATAGACCTCTGTTCTAACAGGATTTCACATACTAACCATACTTTCGACACAACGAAAAAACAGCCAAAATTGCAAATTTCACTTTTATTTATTTGATGACTACTTTAGGATCAGGACCCGTTTACAAGTTATCCATATAGACAAAATGGTATTTCCCAAAATAATGAAATCATGTCTCGATAACAAACATATACGTACAACATAGTGCGAATGAACAGTTACAGAGTTATCTGTATGCTCTGTAAGAATTCATTTGTACTTTGTTAGGCGTGTGTGTTTGTTACCTTGACATGACTCCATTATTTTGGGAAATACCATTTTGTCTATATGGATAACTTGAAAATGGGTCCCAGCCCGAAACTAATCACCAAGTAAATAAAAGTGAAATTTACAACTTTGGCTGTTTTTCCGTTGTATTGATTAACACCAGCTGCAGCCTGCAATGACTCCGTCTTCCTGTCTTGCTGAAAGTTCGTATATTTAACTTTACCTGCAAACGCTCAAATAACGGGAAAATACACTTTCTAGTTTGAGCTTTACTTTCGTGTCTGGATGTAAAACTAAATTATAGTTGACACTACTGGAAATGCAATGGATTCTCGGTTGGTAATCAAGCTCCAGAACCCACAGGAAATGTCTGCATGAACATTTCTGACATCAGAAGTGTGGAACAAGAACGTGGAACTCACGTCATTAGTACGGCGTCGTAAAGCAGTTTGTAAGCTTATAATAGGATAGGCACAAACAGTAGACCGAGATCCCAACTGTAATATTGTGCTGAAAACTGCTATTTTATGAGAACGGAAAGTTTGATGTAAGTGTTTCTCCTTTACCCGATGTTTTTTATCACTTGTCATATGACTTAGCAAATCTACAGTAGCATCGCTGGGCCGAAGCTTATTCCTAGTTCTTCGAGAACACGATACCAGTGACTTAATAATCACTCCACGCTCTTCTCACATAAAAATCTCTTCTCTTGACTGTAGACGCACCCAAGAGCTGCTTCGGTAATATAGCCACTTTGCTTTCTGTAATTGACGTTTCTAGAATGAACCTCTCACTTTACCGCGGCGCTTACCTCGTAGTGTAATTTATATCCATAGGAGTACGTTATTCTCATACATGGCTACGTATTTTACAGTTAATGCACAATCAGTGCATATGATTATCTTGTAGAAAGTGTGATTTAGTGTTCTTTGTTATTTACAAGATTCTCTTTCCGTCTTAAGAAATAAGATTTAAATACCCATTAATATTACCTGCACTGTAAACCAGAGTCACCTCGCCCGGCAAGAGTAACGAGGGAGTCGCATCAGGGACCTGCAGAGAAAGCACGCTTCTTCACACGTACATACACGGCTTTTTTGAAGCAGCTAACGACTTCGTCAGGGCTTGCTATAATTGCACTATTTTTTCCTCCTCGCCTTCAATCTGCTTGCGTCACTCCTATTAATATGCGAGAGCGCGCTATGTGAGACGCCTGTGAAACATCGACGGGGTGGGAAAAAAAACGAACTGAAACAGCTGATTACGTAGCACTGTACTGAGTCACAATGCCCTCAGAATCATGATAAAATAAAAGCGCTTATTGTGTCGTTAGAGCATAGCCATTTCATGTAAGCGAGAAAACGTGATGCCTTAATCCAATAACGGGTTCAACTCTCAGCTGCTCGCTCAGCTCTTAAGTCCTCTTGCGAAACTGCAGATCTGTCTTACTTGTTTACTTGCAGTGAATAGAGGGTAGACTACTTACGACAAGATGACGTCAAGTTATGCTCCGTATCCCACCACCTCAAAAACTGCAAACCTGCAATATCTACATTTCCCATAATTTTGTTAAAGCTTTCGGCCGTGTATGGCAGCCTAGAAACGTGCACTTCCACACTCTTTGTGTCAGAAGAAAACTGGTACATCCACTGTGTATCAAAAATATGGAAGAGAGACGTAGAAGTTAAATGGCGAGTTGTCGTTAATGATCCAAAAGCTTAGTGAATGTTTGCAATATGCATTAACACAAGTTACAATGACTATTTGGTGTACAAAAACATAGAAACACAGTGTAACTCTGAAAAATATTCTGTCACTATTTCATTTCAATATACCAGTAATTTTTGCATCTGCGATTGAGTAGGTGATTTACTAGATAACACCGATAGGATTAGCAGCTGGCGTACTTTACACGTCGAACAAATCATCCGCTTTACTCCGTATAACCTCAAACAAATTTGTGATAGTCAGTTTTTAATACCTGGGAAAATTCTTGTAAGATTTATCAACGGGGGTATATGCAATAGATACTAGTAAAAGGGGGAACTATTCACACACCATTTAGTAAGTAATGTAATATTAAAAAGGTGATCTATTCATGCAATAAGTATTTATACCACGTGCCTCAGGTTTTTCTTTAAAATCTTACAATTATTTTCATAGCTAGTAAAAATTCATAACCATAAATTTTCTGACATTGTCCGTATGGGGTTAGGAGCCTGTTTGAGGCTAAGAGAAATTGTTTCATACTTTTGACTCCAATTTAAAAACGTGGTATATTACAAATTCATTTTTATGTTCACAGTTATGTTATGCTTTTTAGTCTAGTGTGCATCAATCGTTTTCAATTGATTTCAAATATTTTGATGAGATTACGACAGAGACATGTAGTAAATTTCAGGTTTATTTCCATTTCTCTTCACCTGACTCAACACCGTGAAGGTAAAAATTAGGGAGATTCGAGCTCACACAGAGGCTTACAAGCACTCATTCTTCCTGTGAACCATTCGTGATTGGAACAGGAAAAGAGGGAAGTGGCAATGGTGCACGAAGTACCCTCCGCTACATGCCACATAAAAAAGTGAATTAATGTTGCATTGTCTTCCAGTTCTGAGTTATGTTGATAGTTTCATGTCTCTAGCTCATCAGGAAATGAAAGTGGTAAAAAGTGTATCCTCCGCCACACACCAGACAAGACAGCGAGTTAATAATGTTGCGTTATCATTCAGTTCTGAGCTATGCTGCAAATTTCAAGTCTCTAGCTCATCGAGAAATGACATTAGTAAACCAAGTACTCTTCGCCAAACACCAGATAAGCAGGTTGTTATTGCATCTTCTTCCAATTCTGAGCTACGTTTAAAATTTCAGACATCTAGCTCACTGGGAAGTTAGTTTGAAATCAATTGCATAATTTGTACCTGACAGACAGACAAGCAAGCAATATTCATCGCTTCTCCCCTTTCTATGCTCAGCCATGCCTGCCCACTCTCATACTGCCTGGCCACATTCTGATATTACCTACACAACATGCCAGTCCTGCAGGGCAGCCGAGATTTCAGGCTTTACCAACCTTCCTTGCCCCCCTCTTCCCCCCCCCCCCCCCCCCCCATGGGAGCTAAGTGAATGAGATAGAAGGACGTGAGTAAATATTTCATTGCCATCCAGTTCTGAGATATGTTTAAAGTTTCTAGTCTGTAATGCTTCAGGCACTTAGTTTAAAATAAATTGTGCAATATTTACTGACCAGACAGACAGACAAGAAAGCGACCTGATAACATGATAAAATGGTTCCCATTCCCTCACTTCTCACTAAGGCTTCAGGAAGTTTCCCTTGGTTGAAAGTCAAATGCTAGACTTGGAAATCTCTTCCCAACTGTTACCAAATGGGATTCTCTCTGCCCCATTACAGTTTGCTTGATATTTGGAGGAAACTACCCTGACTCTTCAGTCAGTCATTACTTGAATAGCTCACTGTAACTTAGGATAGGGGAAAAAAAGTGTATGAAAAGAGCCATGTAAGTTATGAAGAAATAAACAAGATCTACATCTACATGGATTCTCCGCAAACCACATTTAAGTGCCTGACAGAGGGTTCATCGAACCACCTTCACAATTCTCTATTATTCCAATCTCGTGTAGCGCGCGGAAAGAATGAACACCTACATCTTTCCGCACGAGCTCTGATTTCCCTTATTTTATGGTGGTGATCGTTCCTCCCTATCTAGGTCGGTGTCAACAAAATATTTTCGCATTGGGAGGAGAAAGTTGGTGATTGGAATTTCGTGAGAAGATCCCGTCGCAACGAAAAACGCCTTTCTTTTAATGATGCCCAGACCAAATCCTGTATCATTTATGTGACACTCTCTTCCGTATTTCGCGATAATACAAAACGTGCTGCCCTTCTTTGAACTTTTTCAATTTACTCCATCAGTCCTATCTGGTAAGGATCCCACACCGCGCAGCAATATTCTAAAAGAGGACCCTCAAGCGTAATGTAGTTAGTCTCCTCAATAGGTCTGTTACATCCTTCATTAATCAACTACACCAACTGCAACATGGGAAGATCTAGCATAGAGAGAAAGATATGGCATAACTATAGTAGCTATAATAGAATGCATGTGACTTCGTTAAAACAGGGCGTCACAGAAATGTTGCGACAAACTTGTAGAGCAGGTGCAGCACATCAGAAGGATTGAGAATTCCATGGCAACCCACGGCCACAAACGTCGTTGCACACCTCTAGGTCGTGCTGTACACAAAGTACTAGAGAGGACCGCCGCAGGGATACAGTACACGTGAGGATTTCCTCATTCGAGTGCCAGACAGCATACATGGGACGGTATACGAACGGTGAGCTTACAGACATGCACTTGAGGCATGGAGTAGTTGAGTGCAATGGATGAACCGCTGGATGCATTTATCGAGAACACTTCCCAGACATCAACAGCATCGCAGTTTGTTTGCATGTCTGCATTGAGAGTTGTGTGAGTAAGGGTCCCTAAGAAGTGGCAGGGCTAGTGAGAGCAGCCCACGATCGGCACATTCTGTCGTTAGAGGAGAAAGTGTGTAGGATGCCGTGGAGACTAATCCAAGCATCAACATACATGCCGTCGCCCCAGACTTAAAAACGTCCTGTAGCAGTGTCCAGCGTGTTTTGAATGCAGAGACCTTACACGACTTCAAATAGTGCAGTTATTGCACACCGATGACCATCCCGCAAGTGTGCATTTCGCACAGTGGTTTCTGCAACAAAGTGGCCGATACGGTATTCAATCACAGCACTAAGCATTTTTGGGCACCACGGACACCCCACGGTGTGCGACACCACGCAACACAACATCACTTCACAGTTATTGTGTAGGCGAGTTTTAGTCTGTTGGGCCGTACCTTTTACCATCCCGCTTGTCCGTCGCGAGTTATTGGACGTTTCTGGAACAGGATGTTTCAGCTTGCTTTAAGATGTTGCAACAAATGTGAGACGCTGCCTGTAGTTCTAAAATGTTTGTACGCCTGGTCATTTTGGACTGGCTGTTCGTAGGCATTTGAACAGGATATTCCTGCAGCGATGGATTGATAAAGGATGAGAGGTGCCCTGGCCACCACGCACAGCGAATTTTCTTTCAATGGGGAGCCATGAAACCTCTTCTGTATCGCGATCCTATGGAGTCTGAAACGGATCTCGTCACAAGAATCGTCTGCGCAGCTGCTACAATCAAACCTGTGTGTTCGTGCATGCCCGTCAGCCAGTGCTCCGTCTGTGTCAGTCATCTGTTGTAAATTAGGGCTGTATTCATGTTGTACACCACGTGTACGCAATGTGTCCAATAAATGTTTCACTTGAACCACTCTCTCGTTTTCTTTCCGGTCTTCGACGTCTGCTACCATTTACCCCCTGACTTTTGCGACCATGGGTTGCTAAACAATTCTCAATCCTTGTGCTGTGCCTCAGCTCTCCTAGAAGCTTGTCGCAACATTTCTGGGACATCCTGTATAGAAACGAATTATCTGTGTCACATCGCCGGCCGTTGTGGCCAAGCGGTTCTAGACGCTTAAGTCCGGAACCGCCCGACTGCTACGGTCGCAGGTTCGAATCTGCCTCGGGCATGGATGTGTGTGATGTCCTTAGGTTAGTTTGGTTTAAGTAGTTCTACGTTCTAGGGGAATGATGACCCCAGATGTTAAGTCCCATAGTGCTCAGAGCCATTTGAACCATTTTTTGCGTCACATCTTTGATTCGGTTCTTCCTGTATACTGACATGGAACTCCTTGCCCTCTTCGACCCACCATCAATCGCAGAGATCCTTTCAGCTCCACTCCAATTAGCTCAGCTAGTAGTGTCTTTAATGGCTGCTTCAGATTAATTTCCCTAAAACCTGGATAGTAACGGTAGCTCGTAGCTCTCGTCGTTTCCGTCTTCCGGTCTATAGTTGAGTGATGTGTCTCAGTGGTTATCAGGATAGGTACTTAAATTCACTTCTTAACACGGAAAGATAATCTTACAGCTAACGCAAACAAGGAAGCATAATTTATACATGGTAATTTCACGCAATACACGCATTTGCATTAATTGCTACATATGTCATTAGGTACATAAATTATGAAAGTGTACTTACTGTATAAAGTATTTTTGGAAGCTTCATTATAGGCTGCACTCTACGGCAATGTGTAAGGTTCATTCTGGTAATACCGACTGGCAGAACTGATTACAAAAAGTAAGGATGCATCGAAAGCAGCTCTTTGTATAAGTTTAAATTACATACTACATACATACTAAAATAGCTAATGCGGAAACGGTGGCATAATTGTTATGACACTGCATTGGCTTTTGTGAGAACCAGGGTTTAAATCCTAGTCCGGTTGTTCAGTTCAAGTTTTCAGTTGTTTACCTGACTCGTTTTAGATAAATACTGGGATGTTTCCTTGAAGATGACTATAGCCGTATTCTGTCTCCTCCTTATCTAGTCTACATCTATATCTACATCTACGTCCATACTCCGCAAGCCACCTGGCGGTGTGTGGCGGTGGGTACCCTGAGTACCTCTATCGGTTCTCCCTTCTATTCCAGTCTCGTATTGTTCGTGGAGAGAAGGATTGTCGGTATGCTTCTGTGTGGGCTCTAATCTCTCTGATTTTATCCTCATGGTCTCTTCGTGAGATACACGTAGGAGAGAGCAATATACTGCTTGACTCTTCGGTGAAGGTATGTTCTCGAAACTTTAACAAAAGCCCGTACCGAGCTACTGAGCGTCTCTCCTGCAGAGTCTTCCACTGGAGTTTATCTATCATCTCCGTAACGCTTTCGCGATTACTAAATGATCCTGTAACGAAGCGCGCTGCTCTCCGTTGGATCTTCTCTATCTCTTCTGTCAACCCTATCTGGTACGGATCCCTCACCGGTGAGCAGTATTCAAGCAGTGGACGAACAAGCGTACTGTAACCTACTTCCTTTGTTTTCGGATTGCATTTCCTTAGGATTCTTCCAATGAATCTCAGTCTGGCATCTGCTTTACCGACGATCAACTTCATATGATCATTCCATTTTAAATCACTCCTAATGCGTACTCCCAGATAATTTATGGAATTAACTGCTTCCTGTTGCTGACCTGCTATTTTGTAGCTAAATGATAAGGGATCTATCTTTCTATGTATTCGCAGCACATTACACTTGTCTACATTGAGATTGAATTGCCATTCCCTGCACCATGCGCCAATTCGCTGCAGATCCTCCTGCATTTCAGTACACTTTTCCATTGTTACAACCTCTCGATACACCACAGCATCATCTGCAAAAAGCCTCAGTGAACTTCCGATGTCATCCACAAGGTCATTTATGTATATTGTGAATAGCAACGGTCCTATGACGCTACCCGGCGGCACACCTGAAATCACTCTTACTGCTTTCTGTTATCTAGGAACTCTTCAATCAAATCACACAATTGTTCTGATAGTCCATATGCTCTTACTTTGTTCATTAAACGACCGTGGGGAACTGTATCCAACGCCTTGCGGAAGTCAAGAAACACGACATCAGTCTGAATCAGTGTTTCATCGTAATGACGTCGATGTCCATAGGCGTCAAATTTACACATTTCTGACGAAAATATCTCGGAATAACTTCTAACTGAGCAGTCATTAATAACAGGTCAACCAAGAGCAGAGGAAGACAGTATTACCATCAAATTGAATGAAAACTTTACGAACAAAAAGTCAGAAGTTGAAAATATTTTTAATAATCATTTTCTAAATGTTGTGGATATAGTAGGATCCAGGTGTTCATTAGAAGATGCTAGGCTGCTAATGGAAGAGGCCATACCTATGCAATTTGATACAATTGAAATCTCACCCACTTCTCCCTCTGAAATTAGGAAAATAATAAACTTGCTTAAAAGCAAAAACTCACATGGAATTGATGGCATTTCCAGCAAAATACTAAAAGCTTGTTCTCAACAGATAAGTAAGATTCTCAGCCACCTGTGTAATAGCTCTCTGGAACAGGGCATTTTCCCTGATAGACTGAAATATGCTATTGTTATACCTTTGCATAAAAACGGGGATAGATCTGATGTCAACAATTACCGTCCAATCTCCCTTCTAACAGCTTTATCCAAAATTTTTGAGAAAGTAATGTATTCAAGAGTAGCTTCACATATCTGTAAAAATGAAGTGCTAACAAAATGTCAGTTTGGTTTCCAGAAAGGTTTTTCAACAGAAAATGCCATATATGCTTTCACCAGTCAAATTTTGAATGATCTGAATAACCGAACACCTCCCATTGGGATTTTTTGTGATCTCTCAAAGGCTTTTGATTGTGTAAATCATGAAATTCTGCTAGACAAGCTCAAGTATTGTGGCATGAGTGGGACAGTGCACAAATGGTTTAATTCGTACCTAACTGGAAGAGTGCAGAAAGTTGAAATAAGTAGTTCTCGTAACATGCAAAGATCAGCACATTCCTCAAACTGGGGAACTATCAAGAATGGGGTTCCACAAGGGTCAGTCTTGGGTCCTTTGTTGTTCTTATTATATATTAATGACTTGCCATTCTATATTCATGAAGAGGCAAAGTTAGTTCTCTTTGCTGATGATACAAGTATAGTAATCACACCTGAGAAACAAGAATTAACTGATGAAATTGTCAATACTGTCTTTCAGAAAATTACTAAGTGGTTCCTTGTAAACGGACTCTCACTGAATTTTGATAAGACACAGTACATACAGTTCCGTACAGTGAATGGTATGATGCCATTAATAAATATAGACCTTAATCAGAAGCATATAGCTAAGGTAGAATATTCCAAATTTTTAGGTATGTCCATTGATGAGAGATTAAATTGGAAGAAACACATAAATGATCTGCTGAAACGTTTGAGTTCAGCTACTTATGCAATAAGGGTCATTGCAAATTTTGGTGATAAACATCTTAGTAAATTAGCTTACTACGCCTATTTTCACTCATTGCTTTCATATGGCATCATATTTTGGGGTAATTCATCACTGAGGAATAAAGTATTTATTGCACAGAAGCGTGTAATCAGAATAATAGCTGGAGTCCACCCAAGATCATCCTGCAGACATTTATTTAAGGATCTAGGGATATTCACAGTAGCTTCTCAGTATATATACTCTCTTATGAAATTTGTTATTAACAACCAAACCCAATTCAAAAGTAATAGCAGTGTGCATAACTACAATACTAGGAGAAAGGACGATCTTCACTACTCAAGATTAAATCTAACTTTGGCACAGAAAGGGGTGAATTATACTGGCACTAAAGTCTTTGGTCACTTACCAAATAGTATCAAAAGTCTGACAGATAACCAACAAGTATTTAAGAAGAAATTAAAAGAATTTCTGAATGACAACTCCTTCTACTCCATAGAGGAATTTTTAGATATAAATTAAGAAAAAAAAATTAAAAGTAAAAAACACAAAAAAAAGTTGTTATATTACCTTAAGTATGTTGTTAAATTAACCTAATTATGTCATGTATTGGAAAATTCGACTCGTTCCACATCATTACGAAATATCGTATTCATGATCCATGAAACTAGTATTAATCTAATCTAATCTACTTATCTAACAAGAAGTCGGCAGCAGAAAACAATACTAACAATTTAAGCAGCAAGCGCCATACCTACCATTAACCCTCTCTATCTTCTTCCATTTCTTTCTGCCGAGTGCTATGGTTGTCCATTCTGAGTTGTTCATTTTAGTTGTGTCATTCCGGATGTTTTCTCACCAACTAATTCTGGGTCGTCACCTTCTTGTCGTTTCAACTATTCTCCTAAAGACTGCTACTTTAAGGAATCTGATCTCCGACATTCTTGCTATGTGATTAGGCTAGCTCAGTTCTCTCTTCTCTAACAGTTCGACAATGTTATAGGTTTCGTACAGCTCTCATAATTCTTCATTTCTCTCTTACTTCAATTCTACGTTCTTTATCTCTATTACAAGTCAAATTTTTTTTCATTTATGCTTGTTTTCGGAATATAAATAGTTCTTCTTAATTTATGTTTGTATATATTAAACCTTCGCATCTGTATATTACTGGTAAGATAGTTTACTGAGGACGGTGACCTCTGAAGTTAGTGCTAATTGATCTTTTCCTTTAGATGTTGATTTAAGTGTGAAGTTTTCTACTGGATGCTACTAGGCGGACGTTTTTCCACACACTATCTGTTGTCTTTATTAGAAAGGCGATCTAAGTACATGAAGCGTTCAACTGTCTTCAAATTGAATGCCTTTGGATTTTCTTACTTATGACCAGATGTTCTGTCTTTTCAACATTAACACTATATATCGTTTTCTCGCCCATTTTGTAATAGTGTAGCATCGCTCTGATTTGTTCTGCTTTTGAACTACTTATTAATGCTGTATCATCCGCATAAGCATGTCTAGTAATGTTCACACTGTGTGGATAGATCACTTGTGATTTAATCTTCTCTAAGACAGTATTAAATAACATAGGTGACATTGCATCTCCTTGGCTCAGTTCAATGTATACTTTAAAATTTTATATGGCACGAAGTTTCACAGATACACATTTTAACTAATCTGATTGACTTTTAATGTAGTTTAAATTCTCTGATTATGCTACGGAATGTCCAACGGCATATGCTCTTATACATCTTCTTGTAATCTAGAAACAGTATACATATGTTGTTGTTGTTGTGGTCTTCAGTCCTGAGACTGGTTTGATGCAGCTCTCCATGCTACTCTATCCTTTGCAAACTTCTTCATCTCCCAGTATTTACTGCAACCTACATCCTTCTGAATCTGCTTAGTGTATTCATCTCTTGGTCTCCCTCCACGCTTTTTACCCTCCACGCTGCCCTCCAACGCTAAATTTGTGATCCCTTGATGCCTCAGAACATGTCCTACCAACCGGTCCCTTCTTCTTGTCAAGTTGTGCCACGAACTCCTCTTCTCCCCAATTCTATTCAATACCTCCTCATTAGTTATGTGATCTATCCATCTAATCTTCAGCATTCTTCTTTAGGACCACATTTCGAAAGTTTCTATTCTCTTCTTGTCCAAACTATTTATCGTCCATGTTTCACTTCCATACATGGCTACACTCCATACAAATACTTTCAGAAACGACTTCCTGACACTTCAATCTATACTCGATGTTAACAAATTCCTCTTCTTCAGAAACGATTTCCTTGCCATTGCCAGTCTACATATTATATCCTCTCTACTTCGACCATCATAAGTTATTTTGCTCCCCAAATAGCAAAACTCCTTTACTACTTTAAGTGTCTCATTTCCTAATCTAATTCCCTCGGCATCACCCGACGTAATTCGACAACATTCCATTATCCTCGTATTGCTTTTGTTGATGTTCATCTTATATCCTCCTTTCAAGACACTGTCCATTCCGTTCAACTGCTCTTCCAAGTCCTTTGCTGTCTCTGACAGAATTACAATGTCATCAGCGAACCTGAAAGTTTTTATTTCTTCCCCATGGATTTTAATACTTACTCCGAATTTTTCTTTTTTTTCCGTTACCATATATGCATATATCTACAGTGAATTTCCACGTACTTGAAGTAATTTGTATTAGACTGAATATATGACCCACTGTGGATCTGTTTTTGTGGAAACCCCTTTGTTTGTCCCAATTAGTTCTTCAGTCTGGGGATCAGCCTGTTTAATACGCAAATGGATAGGATTTTGTAAGTGACATCACGTAAAGCAGCCCCTCTGTACTTATCCCAGAAAACTACTAACTGGTGAAACATGATGCCACAGTCGTTTGTCATCAACCACACGCACAGAACGTCTATCTAATTCATTACTACCTCTACGAACGTTGCCCGTATTTCTGAACCATCTTTCCTCCCAACTGTCACCAGTCTCTCGAGACCATAAAATGTATCGATCTTCGTTTCTCTGTCCAAATACTTTTCCCAACCACCCTAACAGTTCATCAAAATTCCATCTCTCCTCTTCCAGACCCAACACCCAAAACGACTTTCCACTCTCGTAAAGGTAACATCCAACCCGTATCCTATCACTCTTGCCTTCTGACTAGGCGCACTGCCGGCATTTTATCGGTATAACCCATCGCCTCTACATCTTCTCCATCTCTAAATAAACAACCCCAAGAGCAAGATCTTGACCCCAGCGAACACCGCCTCGGGGTACGAATATAACATAGTAGCAGCATGATCATTTCCAGTTTTCCTGAAAAATGCTTTGCGTTTTGAGTGAGGAGTTCCACTGCTGGCTCTGTCTAGTTTTTCTGACGCGAAGGTGAATTTTCGGTGCTAGGACAGCCCATCCAATTGACGCATAACGCCGATGCCAAAATCATACGAGTCCAGTCAGGTGCAGGCGAGGAACAGACGGATGGGGATGGCGAACCATTACGTCAGCTAGAAAACATGTCATTCTTGGGTCTGAGCGACTGTTAACAAACTTTTTATTTTTCATAAAAATTGCATTCAGAATATGGTTTGGCAAACTTCGTGGGATGGATTTATCACACTGAAACACGAAAAATGCCTATAAGCGTATCTGAAAACCCACCGTTATTACCGAAAAACTGTTATAAATGCTTGCAAGCTAATAACTTGCAACAAATACTGAAATGTCCTCCACTTGGTTCGACACAATCGTCTTATAACAGCAACGGTGTAAGACGTGGCAGTGTGCTGCCATAACGCCGCTCATGCTCAAGTTGATAATTTAAAGAAATGGACAATAAGCATAGTAATTAGGAAAATCAATTAGCTGGAAAAACATGCTGACTGACGTATTTTATTACAACAATAATGGTGAAAACTGAGTAACGATTGGAGTATATATAGTTATTAGAGTTTTAATCAGCTTGCCTACAGGTATGCATGTGACAGCTTGCTTACCTAATACACGCATAAAAAAAAGTTTTGTATCACCTCGGTTCCAAGAGTTACGGAACCTGTACACAAAACTGGAACAGCGATCAACTTAAACATCATTTCCTCCCTTTTTATTGCTCATGAAAACCACAAATCGCATGTTGTATCACCATAAACGAGACCTTCAAAGATGGTGGTCCAGATTGCTGTACACACCGGTACCTCTAATACCCAGTAGCACGTCCCATTGCATTGATGCCTGCCTGTATTCGTCGTGACATACTATCCACAAGTTCATCAAGGCACTGTTGGTCCAGATTGTTCCACTCGTCAACGGCGATTCGGCGTAGATCCCTCAGAGTGGTTAGTGGGTCACGTCATCCATAAACAGCCCTTTTCAATCAGTCCCAGTCGTGTTCGATAGGGTTCATGTCTGGAAAACATGCTGGCCACTCCAGTCGAGGTCATTCACAAGATGTGCGCGATGGGGGCGCGAATTGTCGTCCATGAAGACGAATGCCTCTCCAATACGCTGGCGATATGATTGCACTATCGGTCGGAGGATGGCATTCACGTATCGCACAGTCGTAAGGCGCTTTCCGTGGCCACCAGCGGCGTACGTCGGCCCCACATAATGCCACCCCAAAACATCAGCGAATCTCCACCTTGCTGCACTCGCTGGACAGTGTGTCTAAGGCATTCAGCCTGGCCGGGTTGCCTCCAAACGTGTCTCCGAGGATTGTCTGGCTGAAGGCATATGCGACACTAATCGGTGAAGATACCGTGATGCCAATCCTGAGGGGGCCATCCGGCATTTTGTTGGGCCCATCTGTACTGCGCTGCATGATGTGGTTGCAAAGATGGACCTCGCCATGGACGTCGGGAGTGAAGATGCGCACCATGCAGCCTACTACGCACAGTTTGAGTCGTGACACGACGCCCTGTGGCTGCACGAAAAGCATTATTCAACAGGGTGACGTTGCTGTCAGGGTTCCTCCGAGCCATAACCCATAGGTAGCTGTCATCCACTGCAGCAGTAGCCCATGGGCGGCCTAAGCGAAGCATGTCATCGACAGTTCCTGTCTCTCTGTATCTCCTCCATGTCCGAACAACATCGCTTTGGTTCACTCCGAGACGCCTGGACACTTCCCTTGTTAAGAGCCCTTCCTGGCACAAAGTAACAATGCGGACGAGATCGAACAGCGGTATTGACCGTTTAGGCCTGGTTGAACTACAGACAACACGAGACGTGCACCTCTTTCCTGATGGAATGACTGGAACTGAATGGCTGTCGGACCCCTCCGTCTAGTGGGCGCTGCTCATGCATGGTTGTTTACATCTTTGGGCAGGTTTAGTGACATCTATGAACAGTCAAAGGGACTATGTCTGTGATACAATATCCACAGTCAACATCTATTTTCAGGAGTTCTGGGAAGCGGGGTGATGCAACACTTTTTTTGATGTGTGTATGTTCCAAAACGCCGCCACCCTACCAGCTCATCAAAATTCCATCGCTCCTCTTCCGCACTCTGCTCATACTTCGGGTTCTATTGGTGACGAAATGGTAGGGTCAAGTGTTTCCAGTAGCCCTTGGGCTAGGGAACATTTGCATACCCAACCGAAGGATAGTCTTAGTGTCACCTTCCTACAGTACAAGGTCAAAGTATAATTGTTGCACACTTCCATCTACTTAGGCAAAAAAAGCAAATCGGTTGATCCTTTTTTCATTTGACGTCGTCCACGGTGCGCCTGATGGGACTTACGGAGGCAGCATTAGTTCAGGTGGTTCCTCGGAAAACCCCACAAAAAGTTTTTTTTTATATTTTGGTCGCCAACAGTGGACGAAAACCTCGCCGACTGTCCTAAGACGGCTCCGCACAGAAAGTGGATGAAATTTTTGCGATATATTTCTAAGATCCGGATCTGGGACAACCTTAAAAATTTTCCTGATATCTTTATCCGTTTCCAAGATACAGAGGTTCAGAGTTAGCCTACTTCTACACATAACATCCCGTGTGAAGCGAAATCTAAATAATAAATAACCGCAGAAAATTGCTCAAATTTTAACCGTATATTCTCAAAGGATTTATCTAGAAGAGCCATCGTTTCATTTTCAAAAATCTTTATCCGCTATCGAGAGAGATATGCAACCGCGGAGTTCCGTGCGGCTATGTAAAGCAAATCGCTGTAATTTTTACTACTAATTACTAAGATCCCGATTTCGGACTGTCTTGAAAATTTTCTTCATATTTTTATCAGTTTACGGGATAAAGAGGTTAAAATTTACCCTACTTGTCCACGCAAAATACAGTGTGAGGCAATCTGTAGTTTCTAAACTGACATAGCATGGAGAAATGTGCTTTAAAGTACCTCCGTTATCATCAGGGAACCACAAGATGCAGTGCTGAAGCACACGCAATTTTTTTTTTTTTTTGCGCTTAATATCCGGTGTGAAATTATTTTTGTGTTATTTCAGTTTCACATAAGTAAACCTTCTAGATTTTACTGACCAATACATTTTTTTTCGTATGAGTTACATGCCCTATTTCATGAGGGAAAGGAAGGGAACCAATGTCGGAAAAATGTTCCTATCGGAGCACAAAAAGTATGTCTGCGTTCCTGTTTATTAAAATACTTTGACCGACAAGTGGAGTACCAGCTGCCTTATTCTATCTTCCCCAACACTTTTAACAATGTTCCCAAAAATTTCGGCATGAGGACGTATTCCCCCTTTTTATTGCTGGGAGACAAGAAGACAGCGGCAGTGGCAAAGAGACGGGAAAGTAATAAATACCGGAAGATAGTGTATAGAGGCTGTGTTACAGAGAGAGCGAAGGAGACAATGGCAGTGTGAGAGAAAGAGAGGGACACAGTGACTGTGGAACATAGTTGACAGTGACAGAACAATGCTAGGTAAAGAGTGAAAGAGACGGTGTCAGTTGGAGAGAGGCGAGGTATAAAGGGAAAGTAAAAGTGGGCGAGAGCCAGCGATAATGAGAGACGAACTACACTGAAACGCCAAAGGAACTGGTATAGGCATGCGTAATCAAATACGGAATACGCCTATTTAAGACAACAAGTGTCTGGCGCAGTTGTTAGATCGGTTACTGCTGCTACAATGGCAGGTTATCAAGATTTAAGTGAGTTTGAACGTGGTCTTATAGTCGGCACACGAGCGATGGGACACGGCATCTCAGAGGTAGCGATGAAGTAGGGATTTCCCCGTACGACTATTTTACTGGTGTACCTTGAATATCAGAAATCCGGTCAAACATCAAATCTCCGATATCACTGCGACCAGGGAAAGATTCTGCAAGAAAGGGACCAACGACGATTGAAGAGAATTGTTCAACTTGACAGAAGTGCTACCCTTCCGCAAACTGCTGCAGATGTCAATGCTGGGCCATCAACAAGTTTCAGCGTGCGAACCATTCAACGAAACATCATCGAAAGGGCTTTCGGAGCCGAAAGCCCAGTCGTGTACCCTTGACGACTGCACGTCACAAAACTTGCTGCCTCGCCTGGGCCAGTCAACACCGACATTGGCCTGTTGATGACTGGAAACATGTTGCCTGGTCGGAAGAGTCTTGTTAGAAATTGTATCGAGCGGATGGACGTGTACAGGTATGGACACAACCTCATGAATGGACCCTGCATGTTAGCAGGGGACTGTTCAAGCTGGTTGAGGCTCTGTAATGGTATGGGGCATGTGCAGTTACAGTGATATGGTACCCCTGACATGTGTAGATACAACTCTGACAGGTGACATGTACGTAAGCATCCTGTCTGATCATCTGCATCCATTCATGCCCATTGTGCATTCCGACAGACTGAAGCAATTCCAGCAGGACAATGTGACACCCCAGATTGGCTCCAGGAATATGATTCTGAATTTAAACACTTCCGCTCGCCACCAGACTCCCCAAACATAAACATTACTGAGCGTATCTGAGACGCATTGCAACGTGCTTTTCAGAAGAGATCACCACCCCATCCCCCCCCCCCCCCCCAATCTTACGGATTTATGGACATGCCTTCAGGACCCACGGTGCCAATTTCGTCCAGCACTACTTCAGACGCGAGTCCATACCACGTCGTGTTGTGGCACTTTCGAGTGCTCGCGAGGATCTTACACGATATTAGGCAGGTGTACCAGTTTCTTTGGCTCTTCAGTATATATGACGACAACAACCAGGAAGAGAGGTATAGTGATAGTGAGATGACATAGTAGCAGTAGGAAGGAAGGAATGAGTTATTAGCAGAAAGAAAGAGCAAGAGAAAGAAAGAGACAGTGCGATGAGATTGTAACAATAGGACAGAACGAAGGGAACTGTGGATATGTCACAGGAGACAATGACAGAGACATACAAAGAGATAATAAGTCAGTTGGGCTGAATGAGCGAGTGAGACAGGGCAACTGGGAATGGATGGGTACGAGTGACTTACAGCGATGGACTAAGAGTTATGAGTGAGTTACAGTTAGGGGAGCTTGTGGAAGCTTCAGGTGAGCTTCATGTAAAAAAAGCGCGAATATGTTAGCATACAAAAATTTTGGGGAAAATTTTTGTAGATGAGGAAGGTACAATAAGGCAACTGGTATCCCAGTTTTCAGTCAGATTCTTTTAAATAAACAGGAACATATTCGCAAGTTTTGTTCTCCGATAGCATTTTTCCGCTGGTCAGAATATACTCGGTTGCGGGTGAAGCGCGAGAAGGCAAGATTGCGTTTCCGGAGGTAGACGCAGCCAACGGCCCCCAATACTTCAAGTCAGCATTGGCAGCTAAGCTAGCGGGGTCTGCAAAGTGGAGGAGCAGGCAGAGAGATACATTAGAATCACCCGGAGTAAAAAATAAAACCTTGTTTCATGAGGGCGCATGTTCTTCTCTTTGGATGCTGTTTACCAAGCCGAAGAAAAAATAGTCCACCTTAAATTTTATTGTAGTGAACAGTAGACAATTTGCAGCACTTATTGAAGCAACGTTTAGAGTTTGTCCCCACGTTAGTGAATTGTAGAGAATGAAATACTCACAAGCAGAGTTAATAATTGGTAAACTGTAGTATCTGAAGTCCCTGCCACCACAAAACGTAACAGGACGACTCGCCATTGTTAAGAGAGACTTGGCTCAGAGGTCGAACCTGACGAATGTGTACCAAGTGTCGTTCCGTCTTAATTGCACAGTGAGCTTTGCTAATGCTCATGCTTGGCTGGTAACGTTGTCTAAGTAAAGTCGTGCATGCAGTGAACTTTGTGAATGTATTTTAAGTACATTTCTACTGGTGATAAACTGCGGAGGCTTAGACGCAAGTTGTTAATGAGCGAAGTTTATGTCGTGTGGGACGCATCACTCGCGAGTATGACGTAAGGTTGGCCGCGATGTAGTTACGAATGTACAACTACTTAATTTGAGGACACCATGCCTCCACAATATAGATAACTTTTACCGCAGTTAATTTCTTTTATTTGCGGATATAGGGTCTGGATTTGTTGGAAACTTAATCGAGCAGAATTCACGTGTTGGAGCGCAGTGTACTGATAACTGCAGTGAACGTAAGGTCAAGTGAGTGTGAGGTGTTGAAAAAATGTCGGCCTTGAAGGTTGGACTATTGGTAGGTAGGTCAGTATAGTGTCATCTACCACACCTACCACTGTAAACTGCCGCTTACTGCAGCAGTGGGTTATAACCAACAGTACTTTGTCAGTTAGGGTTTGATGCTCTAATTTCGCTCAGAGTTGGCCAACGTATTTTTGGTATTTTCATCAGAAACATAATTGTTAAATTCAGAGAAGTTTTAATCCGGTCTCTAGAAGATATTAGAAATGTTTCACCTGACAGTCGAACGGCTTCGGTGAAACACTGATGAAGAGTTTCCGTTTAAAAAGGTCTCCTACATAAACAAATTGCTCTAGGCGGCCAACAGACAGATTATTTAGGATTGAGATCGTTGGGAGGCTGAAGGTGGCTGGGGAACGGCGGCTGTGCACGGCCCCACCTATCCGTCTCATCGCATGTATCATACAGTGCATGCCGAATAACTGTAGTCAATATACACTGATTTCTAAAAGTTAAGGATGAAACTAACTTTCACATGAGTGTCACTGCCCAACAACATAGCTCGAGGTAACTTGGACGATACATAGAAACAACTGCTACAGTCTGGCACAGAAATGAGACGGAGACAAATGACACTATTGTTCAAAGATAACAATTACACTGAAGTCACCGAGTTTCATGATGGTCACGTGGACATTAAAAATGCTGGGACATGGTTCTTGATAGCGTGCATGATCACAAGGAACGGCAGCGCATGTTCTGCCACGTGCTCCCATGCAGGCCACAAGGTTGGTAAGCAGTCCTTGTGGTAGGGGCTTCCATTTCTCCACCAGCGCAGTTGACAACTGCTGGATGGCCGCTGGTGCACGCGGATGTGCTGCCACACCTCTCCCCAAGGCATGCCATTCGTGCTCGAAGGGATTTTAGTCGCCCATTGTCATCCATAAAAATAAAGTCAGGCCCGAACGCGCCCCTGAAAAGACGCACATGGGGAAGGCGTACAGTGTCACAGCAACGTTGATTGGTGAGCGAACCGTGTTCAAAGACTGGAAGATCAGCAAGCCCATGCAACATTTGTCCCCACACCATAACACCTGGACCATCAAAACGATAATGTTCAACAATGCTTGACGAACTCTCGTATGGATAGAGATGGGAACACGTAATGCACTGGAACAGTGTCAAACGTTATCCTTTTGATGTGTTATGGTGTGGGAAAGGTCAGCATGCCCACGCAACATTATTCGTCCCCACACCAAAACACCTGGACCACCAAGACGATCATATTTGACAATGCTTGACAAACTCTCGTGTGGCGAGAGATGGGAACGCTAAATACAGAGGAACATTGTCAAACATTAACGTTTTGGTGTGACACGGTGTGGGGAAGGTCAGCATGCCCACGCAACACTATTCTTCCCCACCCCATAACACCTGGACCACCAAAACGACAATGTTCGACAATGCTTGACGAACTCTCGTATGGCGAGAGATGAGAACACTTAATACACAGCAACATTGTCAAACATTAACGTTTTGCTGTGTCACGGTGTGGTGAGGGTCAGCACGCCCATGCAACACTATTCGTCCCCACACCATAACACCTGGACTACCAAAACGATAATGTTCGACAATGCTTGGCGAACTCTCGTATGGCGAGAGATGGGAACACGTAATGCACAGGAACAGTGTCAATCGTTATCGTTTTGGTGTGTCATCGCGTGGGGAAGGTCAGCACCCTCACGCAACACTATTCGTCCCCTCACCATAACACCTGGACTACCAAAACGATCATGTTCGACACTGCTTGACGAACTCCCTCATAGCGAGAGATGCGAACACGTAACGCACAGAAACATTGTGAAACATTATCGTTTTGGTGTTTCATGGTGTAGGAGGGCGTAATGTTGCATTGGCGTGCTGACCTCCAAATCTTTGAACATGGAACATTCACCAGTCAACGTTACTGAGACACTGTACTCCTTCAAAATGTGCGACTTAAGGGATCTTATGTTTACGGTTATCACTGCACCAACGCACCGAACAGTGCAGGTGGAGTATCTCTTAGAACGGGAGAATATTTGGCGAATGGAGTGGCCTGCCCTCCCCCCCCCCCCCCCCCCTTCCTACTTAAACCCCATCAAGCACTTTGCGTTGGGGAGACGTCCACATGCATCAAAGACCTTCCAACGGTTGTCTACTGAGCTGATGGAGGAATGGAACGCCCTACCAGAAGAATTCCTTACTAAGCTTGTGGCCAGTATTTGAGCATATAGCAGTGCACGCATTTCCGTCCGTAGTGATCACACGCGCTATTAGAAACCGTGTCCCACCGTTTGTAATGTCCATGGGACCCTCATAAATCGCGATGACTTCAATGTAGTTATTGTCTTTGAATAAAAGTGTCCTTTGTGTTCGTCTCTTTTCGTATTTCTTTCCGTTAGCATCCCTTCTATACTGTAGCACTTCTTTCTATGTGTGATCCAAGTTGCATCGAGCTATGTTACTAGGCAGTGACACATTCATGCAAAAGCTTTGGACACCAGAGCACATACACCGCGAGACGCTGTCCAGTATATGGCGGAGGATATGTCTCATTAATATTAGTCATTCCCTAGCCTGGACGTTCCATTCGCGCATGAAGATAAAAATGACTGTACGCTTCCTCACGAAACCTAGTCTCGTTTGTCTCATTGTCATTGTTACCGCACCAGAAATACGATTGATATGCTGTCTACTTCGAATACCGGTTCTCTAAGTTAACCCAATAAGGAATCGGGAGATCAACGTCGCCTGTCCTCCAACGGCTCCAATTCAATTTCACTGAGCAATTCTATTATACAGAACTTTTACAATCCTAGCAATACGTTTCTAAATTCATTCCACATCTTTCGTTATGCGGACTTCAGAAAAACCAAAAAACTAAAGCAATACTCTATAACAGGTTGCACTAGAGTTTGTATGGGAACAAATGCACTGAACTTGCTTAAAATTCTCCCAACAAATGTCTTCGATACGCATTTCTTACAACTGTCTTCATGCGTTCGCTCGGTAATGTTACCCCTGATTATCCAATGAAATATTAGGCTCAAGACGTTTACCGCCAATGTCATGGAATGATACAAAAGAAGACTTCGTTTATTTTAAGAATTATCTTTCATTTGTCCCACTTAAGAACAGTTGCAATTAGGTACACGATATGCTTTTTGACAGAACTAAATTATGTTCTGTCACAGAGTTTCACCTTGTACCTACCCGTCTACAACATAAACACAACACAGTGATCTACACGAAAGACATACAGTGATGACACAAATAGTTTAGATAATTAATAAGGTCCTATCTATTTAGAAACTTGAACCAGGTCTCGAGGACTACTATCCATCAATCCTCCGTTTTTCAATGCCCATTTCTCAGAAAATACACTCCTATAGTTTCGCTGAAGTTCTGGGATAAGTGTTATGACTGGATGGTCCAGTGGATGTCATTTGAAGTAGAATACACTGAGAACTGTACGTGGCATTTCGGGATACCAGAAATTTGCGTTATTTTTTTTTAAAGTCATAATGAGCCATTCTGCTATGAAAATATAACGTACATTTCGTATACTCTCTCTACGTTGGTCATTTTTGTCAAAGGTAGTGGAGTTTTTACGACCACCATCATCAAAACGTCACAAATTTAATGTATAATTCGTTGCCATGAAACTCATGAGATCAGTGTCTTCATCAACAAATATTAAATTCCAAGTCTCTTATTACAAGAGAACAGGGCAAGTCTTTAAAATCTGAGAGAACGAACAAGCGATTGTCGAACTGAAGCTAATTTTGGTGATTTGGGAAAGGGAAATGAGTTATCACCATTAACCCATAACCAACGTTTGTGCGATGTGACAATGTTTAGTACTGCAAAGGGCGTCAGAAATATTCCAGGGGTACTTTTATTGTTTCGATAGTGATTTGTATAGAAAAAAATATTAGATAAAATAGACTTGCAACTACTTTTCGCAGATCTGTACAAAACTGTAACACGCTGGAGGAAACTAATTCTGAGCTTTCCCTAACCTAGAGCACAGAAATTAATGGCTTTTCGAAAGAAGCTAGAGCGGAAAGATTCGTATGCCAGAACTGTCCCCTCTCCTCCTGTTTATTTCGTCTGTGTGTGTGAAACGTAATAAAAATTAAGGAAATCGCAAAAAGGCATAAAAACTAACGGTAAAAAGATATGCTGCATTACGTTGCTGGCGATGTCGGTATCCTCCTATATTCAGAGAAGAACTGTAATTATTCGTTTAGAATTTTGATTGATGTGCAGAAGAAACATAGAAAAAAAGATAAACTGAGGTCGTCAAAGAGCGTTATGAGGAGAGTAAACATTGGATATGAATTGCAGCTGCTGAGTAACAAAATGATTACTGTTACAAGAAGTGGTGACAATAGGATTTTAATGGTTATTAAAAGAAAACTGGTGTGACCAAACTAGGCTTCAAATTTAAAAGTAATTCATTAATATAGAAATAAAGAAGATATAGTAGTGACTGGTAAACTATAGGAAAACGGGGACGAAAAAATGGATGCTGTGCAGTGTGGATGTTGTTGTTGTTGTGGTCTTCAGTCCAGAGACTGGTTTGATGCAGCTCTCCATGCTACTCTATCCTGTGCAAGCTGTTTCACCTCCCACTACGTACTGCAGCCTACATCCTTCTGAATCTGCTTAGTGTATTCATCTCTTGGTCTCCCTCTACGATTTTTACCCTCCACGCTGCCCTCCAATACTAAATTGGTGATCCCTTGATGCCTCAGAACATGTCCTAACAACCGATCCCTTCTTCTAGTCTAGCTGTGCCACGAACTCCTCTTCTCCCCAATCCTATTCAGTACCTTCTCATTAGTTATGTGATCAACCCATCTAATCTTCAGCATCCTTCTGTAGCACCACATTTCGAAAGCTTCTATTCTCTTCTTGTCCAAACTATTTATCGTCCATGTTTCACTTCCATACATGGCTACACTCCATACAAATACTTTCAGAAACGACTTCCTGGCACTTAAATCTATACCCGACGTTAACAAATTTCTCTCCTTCAGAAACGCTTTCCTTGCCATTGCCAGTCTACATTTTACATGCTCTCTACTTCGACCATCATCAGTTATTTTGCTCCCCAAATAGCAAAACTCCTTTACTACTTTAAGTGTCTCATTTCCTAATCTAATTCCCTCAGCATCACCCGACTTAATTCGACTACATTCCATTATCCTCGTTTTGCTTTTGTTGATGTTCATCTTATACCCTCCTTTCAAGACACTGTCCATTCCGTTCAACTGCTCTTCCAAGCCCTTTGCTGTCTCTGACAGAATTACAATGTCATCGGCGAACCTCAAAGCTTTTACTTCTTCTCCATGGATTTTAATACCTACTCCGAATTTTTCTCTTGTTTCCTTTACCTTCTTGCTCAATATACAGATTGAACAACATCGGGGACAGGCTACAACCCTGTCTCACTCCCTTCCCAACCACTGCTTCCCTTTCATGTCCCTCGACTCTTATAACTGCCATCTGGTTTCTGTACAAATTGTAAATAGCCTTTCGTTCCCCGTATTTTACCCCTGCCACCTTCCGAATTTGAAAGAGAGTATTCCACTCAACATTGTCAAAAGCTTTCTCTAAGTCTACAAATGCTAGAAACGTAGGTTTGCCTTTTCTTAATCTAGCTTCTAAAATAAGTCGTAGGGTCAGTATTGCCTCACGTGTTCCCATATTTCTACGGAATCCAAACTGATCTTCCCCGAGGTCGGCTTCTACCAGTTTTTCCATTCGTCTGTAAAGAATTGGCGTTAGTATTTTGCAGCCGTGACGTATTGATCTGATAGTTCGGTAATTTGCACCTCCGTCAACGCCTGCTTTCTTTGGGACTGGAATTATTATATTCTTCTTGAAGTCTGAGAGTATTTTGCCTGTCTCATACATTTTGCTCGCCAGATGGTAGAGTTTTATCAGGACTGGGTCTCCCAAGTCTGTCAGTAGTTCTAATGGAATGTTGTCTACTCCCGGGGCCTTGTTTCGACTTAGGTGGATATTCAGTCACAAAAAAACACATGTGTTGATAAAAAGCATTTGAGTAAATAGAAAAAGAAAAAAAAACGAAATCAGGATATTGATTAACACCATACAGATAAGAAATATGAAATTAATTGGACACTAAGTTCAGTACAATTAGAACATACAGAAGAGCATCGAGGGAAAAACCAAGGAAGGAAAAGACGATACAAGTACCGGTACATAAAATTCATACTGAAAATTGTGATCACTGAAATTAAGAGAGTTTTATCTTTTAATTCTTGGATGCCAAATGGTATAACATTTTGGCAAAAATTACCAAAGCTTGTTCACATTGAGACACATACAGACTTCACCTACCCTACTTTCATCTACTTATCCTGTTTTTGGTTTACCCTATTTATTTCACACAAACGCCGACAGGGCAAGTTCCACTAACACACCTTCGCATTTCGTAGCTATTTTAAAATAGGTAAATGCAGTAAATCCTTACGTTGCTTGTTTAATGGTATTATTTGGGTATTATTTTCGTTTTGGAACCTCGTAGTAATTATATTTATTTTTTGACTACTCATGTTTGTTTTCTTTCGACTAGTTCCTGCGACTTGTGCTACGACATCGCTTCTGTCTGTTCGAATAAAAATTTAATTAACAAGCTAACAGCATCAACAGCTGAAACAATATGGACCAGATTATGAGGAGCAGGAAATGTCTGTAATAACATGATGTAGCAGAGCGCGAGACATCAAATAGGGCCGAAATTTCTGCAGAATGATGCCTCACGATGCTCGGTAGTGGACGGCGCTGTAGCCCACGGAGGCGGCACGCTGCGCGCATGCGCAGGGTGGCTCCCGCCTGCTTGCCTCCTCGTCTTTCGTCTCCTCCACTTCTCTCTTCTCCCTCCCACTTGCATTCCTACCCCGCGTTCTCCCAGCCTCCGGTTCGCGCGCAGCCCGGCAGCACACGCGGCTGCTGCGGCGAGCCAGTGCTGCGATGGCTCGCCGCCGGTGCAGAGGTCGGAGCTGGCTTCGCCGCGCGTCTTTCTGGTTGCTGGTGAGTGAACGGGCTAACCGAGCACAAAGACCGAGCGCTCACCTCTCTGGGGCGTCGCCCTGATATCACACGTGCTGCTCTGTCGGAGTAAAGGAGCAGCGCACAGTTATATTATGTTCACAGTCACTCTTGTTGGTGAGCAGTTATGAATAACACGTGTTTTAGATGGAAGATTTTGCAGTATTTCCGAAGAACATTCGCCTCAGTACCACATTTACGCTTATTATGAAAAGTATGATCTTATGGGGTATGAGACGAAATTTGTGACTGGACTGAGAGCTTCTTCATTGGGCGGACGCAACATGTTACCTTGGATGGGGAGTGATCGACAGATGCAGAAGTAACTTTCTGTTCACGTCGTAAATATATTAACCTTGCGGACAATATTAATAGCAAATCTCAGACTTTTCCCAGATAATGCAGTTATGTAGAATGAAGTACAATCTGAACAATGCCGTACAAACATTCAGTCAGACCTTTATACGATTTCAAAGTGATGCGAAGATTGGCAACGTGCTTTAAATTTTCAGAAATGTAAAATTGTGCGCATTGCGAAACAAAAAAACGTTGTCTTCTACGAATATAATAACTGTGAGTCACAGCTGGCATCGGTAAACTCAAATACCTTGCAGTAACACTTAGTAGGGACGTGAAACGGAACAGTCACATAGTCGTGGGTAAAACAGGTGTCAGACTTCGGTTTATTGGTAGACTACCAGGGAAGCACAATCAGTCTGCAAAGGAGGCTGCTTACAATTTACTTGTGCGACTCATCCCAGAAGTGTGTGGGACCCGAAACAAATAGGAATAACAGGGAACATTGAACTTATGCACATAAGGGCAACATGAAATGTTATAGTTTTGTTTCACCCGCGGAAGACTGTCACAGAGATGTTGAAATAACTGAACCGGCAAACTCTTAAAGACAGACGGAAGCGATTTCGAGAAAGACTACTAACAAAGCTTCAAGAACTGTCTTTAAATGATGATTCTAGAAATATATTACAACTCCCTACACATCGTTTCCGTAGCGATAGTGAGGACAAGATTAGATTAATTACAGCAGGCAGAGAGACCTTTAAACAATCATTCTTCCCGCGCTCCATGTGTGATCGAACGGGAAAAGTACTAACAACAGGTACAATGGTATGTACCCTCTGCCACGCACTTCACAGTGGTTTGTAGAGTACAGATGCAGATTTGTGATGCGTTTCGGGCACCTCGTGCTCATTTTTAGCCAATAGGGCCCACTAAAAAAACTGTCACATTTAACAATTCCTTGCTGCAGACCATATGGTGATGTTAATTATATTGCCAGACACTACCATACAAAACCAACTTAGGCGCCATCTTCTCGTTGCTGAGTGTATCATTTTAGGACTTCTTATTGCTGACAATGTCAATCTTCCCACATTTTTCCCGATCTTCTGTCACCCTTTGGCTTGAATGTACATATATTTTCTGGGACAAGGGTGTGGTCGCGTCTACGCAACTGATTTATTAATTCTGTCCTACAGCCCTGCATGCTGTCTCACGCTGAGTATTTGTAATTCTGTTCCTCTGTCTACATTTTTCCCCTGTCTCTTCTTGTCTACCTTCAGCTTTTCTCAAAAACGTAATGCTGGAATTCCGAAAGAGTATATTCCTGGAAGAGACGAGCAACATATTACTTCCTCTCACTTACGTCTCGCGAAATGATCGCAACGAGAAAATCCGAGAAATTACAGTTAATGTGGAAGTTTACCGTCAATCCCCCACGCACCATTTGCAAATGGAACAGGGAAAGGAGGGAGGGGGTGGATAGAGATAGTGGTATCAGAAGTGTCCTTTGCCACACACCGTAAGATGGCTTGCAGAGTACAGATGTAGGTGTACTATACGTAAACCATTTTGCTTCTTTTTCATTAGAATTCACATTTGACTTCCATATAGTAAAGCAGGAATATCCATTAGCTGAAAGTCATCACAGTCTCTCTCCTTACATTTTTTATATTTCTGGAACGTGTACCACCAACACAATTGTATACTTAAGACAATTTTCTGATAATTTGAACTTCTACTGATATGTTATTATGACAGGCAGGTTTTTTCCTGATGTAACTAATACATACATTATCTCCATGTTTCTGTGGTGGTGAACTTTGGTGAACTTTTTTCTGTTTTCTCTTCATTCAGTCTTTCGAATATGTCATTATAAGAAAATTTATACTGAATGCTAAAATTAACTGAATCTTTAGACCGCTCACTACACAGTTCCCGTTAAATTTGTGCGAAATTATCTTTCGTGTTACGTCTACCACATTTACATCTGCACTGAGTACGTCATCGTACACTGTGTAGTGGAGGTTATACACTGCATCAGCAGCAATCGCCCTCTCATCCATTTTTTCACAGATGAGTGATGTGCGTGGAAAATCGATTATCAGCGCACCTCCGTGTAAGTCCGAATTTATCTAATTTTACCGTTGCAGTCATTAAAAGAGATGTGCATGGGTTGAAGTAACCCGCTTTTTGCACTCGGCTTGGAACTCTCAGACATGCAGTTTAAAAATGAAGCCCTTCCATAACGAATAAATGCCTTTCTGATAGCAACTACCACTTGAATTTGTTGAACAATTTTTGTGACGCTCTTCGTAATGTAAGTAGCCTTTCTTTGAATCTTTTCTATTTTTTCGGAGTACTTTGTGAGGGTTCCAGGCGTGTGGATAACAGAACAGCCATGAGTCGGTGAGACGATAGCTTTCTAACCGACCTCTTTCGTACAAGATTTACTCTTAATTAGTACCACTCCAATCCACCTCAATCTGGAAACTGTTTTCCCTTACAACAGATTTATACAGAATCTCTAACTTAAAGTGCTCCGGATTTATACCCCAAAATATTTAATGGCCCTGTCTGATCCCATTGATCGATCGTCGGTAGTATAGCTACACTATTCTAGTGACTGATCACTGATTGTGTCCCGCTTATTTAGTCGTATTATATTTTGTATCTAGAGTTGGTCATCTATAATTGCTTCCGCGTTTAGCAACAATCTTTCAAATCTCAGGCATCGCTGCTGTAGAATACCAAGGGAATACATGCAGCTATTCTTAGCTGGTTAGTAAGGAACATGACGGCGAATTTTGCGCCGTTTTTCTACACATCTCGCAGCAGCGTGCCAGTCGCTTGTAATTTCTAAGGCTCTCGTCTCCCTAAACCTTGATGAAGGGACAGTGGACTCCGACCTTCCTAAACAAAGCATCTCGTCTTCTGAATAAAACAAAAAAAATCCAGATCCAAGCCAGCTAATTTACTAGAAACGCAGTCACTATTTTGAGTTGCAAATTCCATCATACTTTACACTCGGTCTCTATTATCACTCTAATAAAAATCAGTTTTTAATAAACCAGGTTTTTAAATTGGACAAAAAAGTTTAAAAAATTCTTCCTAGCCCTGTGCACGTTTCTAAGCCTATATGAATTGTCCTGAAAATTTGTGACAGAACATTTTTAATATCTACTAAAATACTTATAGGATTTAAAACACGAGAACGTGAGGCGCGTGCAATGAATATATTAGGAAGAAGGTGAACTCGTATTTACGCATTAATTACGTATTACATGCGCCCCACATGTTCCCTTTTAAATCTTACAGTAGGTTCATTCACAGTCACAAATTTTAAGGACAATTTGTATGGCCTTAGGAACTTTACAGGGCTGGGAGAAATTATTTAAAATTTTTAGTCCGATTTAAAAACATGGTAGATTAAAAGCTGATTTTTATTTAAATAATTTTTTCTGAATTTTAGTCTTGTGTGTGAGAAATTTTTCAGTCCATTTCTAACATTCTGATGAGATTACAAATGTGTTAAATTCCAGATTTATTTCAGTTTCTCTTCACCTACGTCAACCAATACATTGCTCCCTCCAACGTATATCTCGCGAAAATACCGTGAAGGCAAAAATTAGAGAGATTTTAGTTCAAACGGGAGCTTCCCAGTAAATCAAATATGAATTAAACATGCTATGTAGTTAATGAGTACCAAACCACCAACAATGTACGTTCAGAGGTCTGCTATGATAAGCAGGAGTACCTGCGAAATTTGTCAGTGATGAAATTAGCGTTCACAGTTCTCGTCGAGCATAAAAGAAAACGGGTATTTAATTTCCAATGTTCGCCTGTTCAGTAACAGCTTCACGTCTTCTCTCATCGTTGTCTTACTACAGGTACTGCTAGTACTACATTTTGCTGCTCTAAAACACGACTTGTTCCTAAGTTCTCAACAGTCCTTTCATTGCTGTTAGCAAAATATGACGCTGCAAACTAAGCGAAAGATTCAGCCACTCTTAGCGGAATGTAGCACAGCTTCTTTGCTTTCAAGCTATCAAGTTTTCTAAGCCACCTATGTAGGGAAGATAAGACACGCTGGTTGCGGTGGTGTTTAATTCTGCGGTAGTCGCTTATCATCCTGGTGGTAGAAATTGTGGTAGTATCTGGCTAGCAAGGGTAGAGGTCGTAGTGTATAGTTCTTAATCGCCATACTTTCGGATAATCGCTTAATTTAAGTTCCAGACGCTTCGCAGTGTCTTGCGCTAATGAACCAAAACATTATTACTACCCGCTTAATAGCGCGTTGGTCCACGTTCGGGACGCAATACAGCGACACTCTACGTGGCATGGCTTATTTATAGTCCTTTGTAAGTGTCCGGAGGTATGTAGCAGCAGATGTCTACAGACATATCACACAGTTCCCGAAAATTACGGGCGAGTAGTTTCTTAGCTCACAGCTGGCGCCCGGTAGCGTCCCAGAAGTGTTCGATCTAGCTCTGATCGTGCTAATTCTGTGCCTCCGTCATTAAGTGACTTCATTATCTTGTTCCTCACACCATTTTAGCACGAATCTGGCCTTGTGACACGGGTAGATATCCTGCTGAGAGATGGCATCCCATCGGGCAAGACATCAAGAATGAACAGTTGCAAGTGATTCGCAATAACGTTCATGAAGTCCACAGCTGTTATGATGACTTCGTTACTACCTCAGGTTAGGTGGAAGCTCCGGGGAATATCAGCCATAGCATAATACTCACCAACAGCGTGCGTTCATGGCGCAGTGCGTATTTCGAGAAACTGTTGGCCTGAATGCCGTATCTACCACCGACCTGGCGTAACAACAAACGGTATTCATTCGGCCTGGCGACACGTTTCCATTGATTCACCGTCCAGTGCCGATGAGCCTCTGCCCACTGCAATTACGAGGGGCGTTAATAAATAATTCAGCACATTTTTCTTTTCTGAAGCCAGGTTGGTTTTATTCGCTATTCAAATACACAATATTATTCCCCAATCTTTTGGCTACAGAACTCTAGTTTTCAACATAATCTCCCTTCATTGCGACGACCTTACGCCGCCTTACTGGGAGGGTCTGTAAGCACGCATGGTACCATTCCACTAGTCGAAATCGGAGCCAACGTCTTGCTGCATCAATAACTTACCCATCATCCTAGTTCTGCTTCCTACGGAGTGCAACCTTCATTGGGCCAAACAGATGGAAGTCGGGAGGCACGGGGGAGATTGGACTGCTTTGCGCGGTCTTGTTGCGATGATGACAGACGCCTTGCCCAACGACTCGACTCGCTTTTGTTCACTGTAAGGTCTCTATAGACGATTTGCAAGCGCCTATGAACATTTGCGATGCTGTGGTTATGCGCCAATGACAGCTCTTTTCTTGGAACGCACCTCCGCGACAGACGCCATTTTGAAGACTATGTGTAGCGCCGCCACCAATCGAAACTTCATGAAATAATAGGGGCTGAAGCAGGAACAGTCCACGGTCTTTCATAACAAATTTCGCATTTTTTTCAACCGGAGTTGGCCGAGAAAAGAATGTGTTGCATTACTTATTGAACGACTCTCGTACAGTTGACGATGTCTTTGTGTCAACATGGAAAAGTGTAGGGGTCGTTTGCTCCGGAATCTCATGTTCAGCAACGTGTGCTGAACCGTATGCTTCAAAACAGTTGCACCTGCTCTAGGGCTGTATCCTGTCTTCAGACCTGCCACATATCGTCGCCTATCCTGCTTTACAGAGCGGGCAAGCCTCCGACGTTCACATTACGTGATGAGGCGCGGACGTCCAACATCTAATCGTGGTTTTACCAGCCTTCAACTATTTTCCATAGATGCCCACGACAGTAGCACGCAAACAGCCGACCAGCTTCGCCATTTACGAGATGCTCTTTCCCAGGCGCCTGTCCTTCGTCAAAGTCACGAAAGCCAGTTGATTTCACCATCCTATTCGTAGCCTGTATCGTTGCTAGAATGACTCCATATTCGATTCTGTTTCCCTTATATACTTTCCTTACCGCACCACATGCCCTCATCGCCATCAAGCAGCAGTCAATCTCGCGCTTGGCGATGGTCATGTTGTTTTGCCTCATTACTGAATGCAGTGAAAAAATGAGAAAGTTAAGCTCGACGCCTTCCTTAATGCTATTCGAAAGGAGACAGTATCCTCTCCTTTCGTTGTCAATATCTCACACAGTACTTTGAAGACACTCCAATCCACACGCACTCATCACGGTCGACGTCCGCAGCTCGTGGTCTAGTGACGCCGGCACGGTAGCTCAGCGTGTTCGGTCAGAGGGCCGATTGTCCTCTGTAATAAAAAAACTGAGTAAAGGAATCAACGATCAACTTGAACGATTGTCATGTGACGTCCGCCCAGACCAAGTGCCACGAACTACACTGGACAAAATGAAAAATAATAAAAAAGTAGCTAGCGTTGCTGCCTCTGGATCACGAGGGTTCCCGGCTGGGTTGGGGATTTTTCTCTATCCGGGGACTGTGTGTTTGTTTTGTCCTCATCACTCGTGAAAGTGGCTAAATTGGACTGTGTAAAGACTGGGACTTTGTACGGGCGCTGATAACCGAGCAGTTGAGCGCCCCGCGAACTAACCATCATCACAGTCCACTACACTAAAACAGTCACACTTACAACCTAGCACTCACTCTTCGTAAGGGAAAGATACCCAATGAATCCGAATAAAGAAAGTTATTCTTATATAGGCGACTTTACCTGAAGGGATATCCCAGACGACAGTTCCACACGACATGTATTGTTTCTAGCACTGACCAACTCAGACATGCTGACCTGAAGCTTCAGTTCGTTTGGTGTCCGAATCATCAGTCCTCCTAACACGCATTTCTTTTCTATAAGCCATTTCAGTGATCCAAATAATGACGATCACTGACGATAGTGCTCGTCAGTCTTTAATAACACGACACAGTCATTCAATGTCTTTGGACCAGATCCGCAGTAAAATGTTTCAAAGACATGACATGATGTTTTCTTTAGCGTACTCCTCGAAGACCTTTAACATTGCCCTTCAGAATAAGGTATACATCTTGAAGACAAATACAGTTTCAGCTTTTAATACTGTTCAGCAGTTTTCTTTTTGCAGTCTACCCATAACAGCACTTGGCCTCACAATCTACGAAACAGGCAAACTCAGCCACTTGCTGTTCCTGCCATTCTTGGAGTAGGATTGATGTACTGGAAGAAGCTTCGGGATCCAGACGTGGCAAGTTTTCGGTTTTCTTCGCACTTCATCTTCATCCAGAGATGTGTAATAGTCAAGTTGAATTCAATAATTAACTTATTAGGCTTACAGAAAATTTTGTGCTTTCGGTAAAAAATTTCCAGGAATGTGACTGCGTTGTCATATTGCCATAGTGATCGATATTTCGGCGAGTGTTCCAAGGGCACTTCATTTGGTCCGGGGAGGATGGGAAGCTCATTTACTACTTGTCGAAAGCCACGTTAAATATTGTGTACTAGAGCTCATCCTACTGTTATCATAGCTTATCAAGTTTTTGATGCTAAACTAAGAGTACACGATCAAAATAAGCTCCTGCATATGGAATAAACGAAAAACAAATCTAGGAACAAGGGGGTCATTGTGTCCCCCTCCCCCGTCATCTAAATTTCTGTTTCACATTTGTCTCGGTCAGTGAACCCTATCTGTAAGATTCTCCCACCTTGCACTGTTCTTCTTACACTATTTCGTCTTTCGTTCCTTCGATGTGATTAAGCGATTTTTTCTTTCCGTATTTTTTCGTAAACTCTTTCTCCAGTGACTGCCTACATCATTTACACATGAATTGTTTCCTTTCTCCTGCCTTAAAACTGCATCCAGCCTTACACACGTTATTCGTAGATCAGCGCCTCAGGGATTCATCGGTGTTTTTATAAGCGAGTCCGTTGCCCAACACATGTATTATTAGGTTGGTGCAAAAGTTCTTAGCGTTTTTGTTTTGCATGTCGGTATTACAGTTACAATGGGTTTATTTATCTATTGTCATCTTTTATTTGTAGTCCACTGTTATTATTTGAGTTGCCATTTTGTCATTTGGAGATCGTAAGTGGAGTTGTGGACGCTATAAAATGGAGTGCCAAGTGCAGAAATCAAAACAATTCCGACATATTCTTCTGTATGAGTTCAGTACAGTGGCGACAGCAGCAGAGTCAACAAGAAACATTTGCGCCATGTCTGAGGATAATGCTATGGCACAGAAACACGGCGAGACTATGGTTTTCTCCTTTTAAGGAGGTTCGTTATGACATTAGGGGCTCTCCAGTTCGGGGTACTCAAGAACTTGCAAATGCGATGAACTGTGATCATTCCACCATTGTACGACATTTGCCTGCAAAGGGGAACGTTTCAAAATTGGGTGTTTGGGTACCGCATGCTCTAAGCCAAAATCACAAAAATCAGTGGGCGACCATATCTGCATCTCTGCTTGCTCACCACCATCTGGCTCGTGATCAACACCGACCGTTCCTATCCTGTATCATTACAGGTGACGAGAAATGGCGTCTTTATGCTAACATAAGGAAAAGGAAGGAATGCTTGAGCCCACTCCCCGTACAAAGACCTATGCGCCACAAAAGATAATACAGTATTTTCAACAACTGAGACTTCGTGCAGACGCAATCCAAGAACAATGACCAGGAAGACTGAGTGATGCTGCTCCACGATAACGGCCGCCAGCATTCTGCCAGACTGACAAAAAAGACTGTACAGGAGTTGGGTTGGGAAGTCATCCCGCACCCACCTCAGCTGATCTTGCGGCCTCACATTTTCACCTCTTCCGCTCACTAACGAACAACCTTCTAGGAACTTACTTTCCGGATGAAAACGCGCTCCGAACATGGTTCCACGAGTTCTTTGCCATAAAACTACGTGATTTCCACAGTCGCGGAATCGAAAAGTCACTCCAGCGTTGCCAGACTGTTGTAAATAGTGAAGGAGAAAATATTCTTAATGACTAAAGTCTCCGTTATGTTTATCTGTTGTGTTCCTTGAAACACTACGAGCTTATGCACCAACCCAACATTTCTGCGTCTTTCGGGTCATAAGGGAAATTCATGATTATACAGTGTTTTTATTTAAAGCTGCCTGATCTGTGATGTAGAGCTATTTCGAGTTAACCTTAGCTTTCAGGTCTAATATTAACATCTTTTAGCACAATGTGACACACTAGAGAATCCAATAATTCACGTTGTTTCGAAACAAGAAGGACTTGTGGCAATAACCTGTTCAGCTTCAGAAGTTCAAAGGCCTGGCCCTGACAAATGTATAACCGTTAACCCTTCCTTGTTGACCCCACATCCATCTGTGTTAGTCTGCAGTTGAGAAGAGCGAGCTGACTCATCAGGCCGTGTTAGAATGTCATCCGACGTACAGACAACCACTAAAACAATTATGATTTAATTCCCCTCTCTGTCTATCCATCATCATTTTGATAGTAAGATCCAAAACGTCTGAGAAACCTTTTGAAGAAAGCCAACAGTTTAACGTTACGTCGACATCCAGATAATTAAAGATGAAGCGTTAACCCGAACACGAACGCAGACTTAATTAAGGAACAAACTTGGGATATAACTCAAGAAATTTTGTGAAAGAAGCACGTAAAACTTAAATCCAATTCAGTGTGCACGTTCGGTCAGTGAAACAATCCGAGCCAAGGTACAATGTAATTTACGTAGTAACCTTTGCACTCAAAATACCGCTTTCGTTTTAGCCTTATAGATCCCGATATCAGATTGTTTGTATAGAGTTAAGTGGTGAAAAACACGCTATAGGCCGACATGTTTTGTTGCTAATTATGAGCAGCCATCGCACTGACTGTGACTGATATCCTACACACCCCGTAAGCAGTAAAGACGCCACCTAATGACGTAAAGAAATAGTCACAAAGAAACGAAGAAATCTTACACTGAGATGACAAAAATCTTGGGGTACCTCCTAATATCCTGTCGGAACTCCTTCTGCCAGACGGAGTGCAGCAACTTGACATGGCATGGACTCAACGAGTGGTTGGAAGTCCCCTGTAGAAATATTGAGCCATGCTGTCACTGTAGCCAACCATAAATGCGAAAGTCTTGCCGGAGCAGAATTTTGTGCACGAACAGATCTCTCGATTATGTCCCCTATATGTTCGATGTGATTCATGTCAGGCGATCTGGGTGGCCAAATCATTCGCTCAAATTGGTCTCAATGTTGTTCGAACCAATCATGGACTATTTTGGCCCTGTGAGCAAGTGCATTGTCATCCATAAAAATTACTTCGTTGTTTGGGAATATGAAGTCCACGAATGGCTGCAAATGGCCTCCAAGTAGCCGAACACACCCATTTCCAGTTCACACCATTATGGAGCCATCACTAGCTTTAACAGTGCGTTTTTCATAACCTGGGTCCTAGGCTTCGTGGGATGTACGCCACGTTCTAACCCTATCATCAGTTCTTACCTAGTGAAATCGGGACTCATATTACCAGACCACGGTTTTCGAGTCTTCTACGGTCCAATCGACATGGTCACGAGCCCAGCAGAGCCAGGCAGTTGAGCGTCCCACAAACCAAAAACCAAACGAGCCGGCCGGCCGTGTGGCCGAGCGGTTCTAGGCGCTTCAGTCTGGAACCGCGCGACCGCTACGGTCGCAGGTTCGAATCCTGTCTCGGGCATGGATGTGTGTGATGTCCTTAGGTTAGTTAGGTTTAAGTAGTTCTAAGTTCTAGGGGACTGATGACCTCAGATGTTGAGTCCCACAGTGCTCAGAGCCATTTGAACCATTTGAACCAAACGAGCCCAGGAGAGGAGCAGCAGGCAAGGTCGTGCTGTTAGCGAAGGCACTCGCGTCGATCGTCTGCCGCCATAGCCCATTAACGCCATTGTCCTAAAGGATAGGTTCGTCGTACGTCCCACATTGATTTCTGAGCCTGTTTCTTGTCTGTTAGCACTGACAACTCTACGCAAATGTCGCTCCTCTCGGTCGTTAAGTAAAGGCCGTCGGCCACTGCGTTGTCTGTGGTGAGATGTAATGCCTGAAATCTAGTATTCTAGGCACGTTCTTGACACCGTGGATCTAGGAATATTGAATTCCCTAACGATGCATCTAGCTCCAACTACGAGGCGTGTTTTTTAAGTAAGTACAGTTTTGAAATTAAATAAAGACGTGCTAAGATATCTCAATAATTTTATTTTTACATGAAAGCCTGTACCTTTATCTACGCACTGACGCCATTACAGTCTGATTCTACCTTGTTTACTTTGTGTACTGAGTGTTTAAGATGTCTCAGATAATCGTGAGTCCCGCCGTCTATGAAGTACGGGCTGTTATAAGATTTCTTAGTGCTAAAGGCCTAGAAGCGATCGATATTCATCGTGAGATCTGTGCAGTATACGGAGAGAACATTATGAGTGATTGAATGTTAAGAAAGTGGGTGAGAGCATTTAAAGTTGGCCGCACAAATGTGCATGATGAACAACGGAGTGGGCGTCCTTCGGTCGTTAATGAAAGTTTGGTGCAGGAAGTGAACAATAAGGTGAGAGAAAACAGACGCTTTACGATTTCCTTCTTGCGGGATGACTTTCCTAATGTTTCTCGTAGTGTTTTGTATGACATTGTGACCGAGCACTTGAATTACCGAAAATTGTGCGCACGTTGGGTACCGAAAATGTTGACGGATGCACACAAAACCAAAAGTTTAGACAGTGCATTGACTTTCCTTGAGCGGTACCACAACGACGGTGATGATTTCTTAACCCAAATTGTTACGGGCGATGAAACATGGGTGGCCTACGTCACACCAGAATCAAAGCAAAAGTCCATGGAAGTTGAGCAAGGGCATCGTTTTGCTGCAAGACAATGTCCGCCCGCATTTGGTGAATCAGACCAAAGATCTCATCACATCTTTTCGATGGGAAACTCTAGATCCTCTGTACAGCCCCGATCTTGCGCCCAGTGGCTACCATCTGTTCCTGCACTTGAAGAAACACCTGGGCGGTCAGCGTCTTCAAGACGATGACGAAGACAAAACAGTGGTGATGTAGTGGTTAACGAGTCAGGCGGCAGACTTCTATGAGGAGGGTATTCAAAAACTGGCACAGCGTTATGACAAGTGCCTCAATATTGACTGAAATTATGTAGAAAAGTAGATTAAGGTACAGGCTTTCATGTAAAAATAAAATTATTAAGATATCTTAGCATGTGTTTTTTTAATTTCAAAACGGTACTTAATTATAAAACACGCCTCGTACCATTCCGCGTTCAAAGGCTGTTAATTCCCGTCGTGCCGCCTTAATCGCGTCGGTAACCTTTTCACATGAATCATCCGAGTACAAATCACACTCTGCACTGCCTTTTTATAACTTGTGTACTCGATACCACCGCCATCTGTACAGGGCTATTACAAATGATTGAAGCGATTTCATAAATTCACTGTAGCTCCATTCATTGACATATGGTCACGACACACTACAGATACGTAGAAAAACTCATAAAGTTTTGTTCGGCTGAAGCCGCACTTCAGGTTTCTGCCGCCAGAGCGCTCTAGAGCGCAGTGAGACAAAATGGCGACAGGAGCCGAGAAAGCGTATGTCGTGCTTGAAATGCACTCGCATCAGTCAGTCATAACAGTGCAACGACACTTCAGGACGAAGTTCAACAAAGATCCACCAACTGCTAACTCCATTCGGCGATGGTATGCGCAGTTTAAAGCTTCTGGATGCCTCTGTAAGGGGATATCAACGTGTCGGCCTGCAGTGAGCGAAGAAACGGTTGAACGCGTGCGGGCAAGTTTCACGCGTAGCCCCCGGAAGTCGACGAATAAAGCAAGCAGGGAGCTAAACGTACCACAGCCGACGGTTTGGAAAATCTTACGGAAAAGGCTAAAGCAGAAGCCTTACCGTTTACAATTGCCACACGCGCTGACACCCGATGACAAAGTCAAACTCTTTGAATTTTCGGCGCGGTTGCAACAGCTCATGGAAGAGGATGCGTTCAGTGCGAAACTTGTTTTCAGTGATGAAGCAACATTTTTTCTTAATGGTGAAGTGAACAGACACAATGTGCGAATCTGGGTGGTAGAGAATCCTCACGCATTCGTGCAGCAAATTCGCAATTCACCAAAAGTTAACGTGTTTTGTGCAATCTCACGGTTTAAAGTTTACGGCCCCTTTTTCTTCTTCGAAAAAAACGTTACAGGACACGTGTATCTGGACATGCTGGAAAATTGGCTCATGCCACAACTGGAGACCGACAGCGCCGACTTCATCTTTCAACAGGATGGTGCTCCACCGCACTTCCATCATGATGTTCGACATTTCTTAAACAGGAGATTGGAAAACCGATGGATCGGTCGTGGTGGAGATCATGATCAGCAATTCATGTCATGGCCTCCACGCTCTCCCGACTTAACCCCATGTGATTTCTTCCTGTGGGGTTATGTGAAAGATTCAGTGTTTAAACCTCCTCTACCAAGAAACGTGCCAGAACTGCGAGCTCGCATCAACGATGCTTTCGAACTAATTGATGGGGACATGCTACGCCGAGTGTGGGAGGAACTTGATTATCGGCTTGATGTCTGCCGAATCACTAAAGGGGCACATATCGAACATTTGTGAATGCCTAAAAAAACTTTTTGAATTTTTGTATGTGTGTGCAAAGCATTGTGAAAATATCTCAAATAATAAAGTTATTGTAGAGCTGTGAAATCGCTTCAATCATTTGTAATAACCCTGTATATGTGCATATCGCTATCCCATAACTTCTGTCATCTCAATGTATTACGAAAATCACCAAGGTTGTAAATACCAGTCCCAAAAGCCTGTCCTGTGCATTCCCCAGTTTGATTCGAACAGTTCTGATCACAACCGCGGCAGGTCCCGGCTCGCGGCAGCCGCGCGCCAGCCACCGTTCGGCGCGGCTGCCTTGACCTCGGCTACGACCGGCTCTCCGCACGGTCTGGTCTGCGGCGCCGCGGAACAGTCTGGGGGCACGCCCGCCGCGTCGTCGCTGGTGGTGCGGCATTGTGTGGGGGAAGCGCTCGCCGCCCCGACAGATTAGATACTGGCAGCGCTCTCCGCGGCGTTACTGCTAGGCGCGCCGCTCGGGGAGCCTTGTCAGGCGCCGGGCCTGGCAGCACTCAGACGCCCGGTGCTGGCGAGGACTCCGTCTCAAACTTCCTCTTGTTTGTGACGCGACAAAACTTGGCAAACTGCGCCCGGCTGGTCTTATTCCTTCGCCCCGTTGTCCCCTCTGTAAACTGTTTGTAGGGAAGCAGCTTACTCACGCCATATAAAATTCATATGCTTTCCATTGTGTGCCGGCCTAGTCCGCTGTAACTAGCAATGACGTCACGAATGTTGCGCAATACCTTAAAATTAAAGTAAATAATCTGAAAAGTTAAAATGCCGGCCAGAGTGGCCGAGCGGTTCTAGGCGCTACAGCCTGGAACCGCGCGACTGCTATGGTCGCAGGTTCGAATCCTGCCTCGGGCATGGATGTGTGTGATGTCCTTAGGTTAGTTAGGTTGAGAGGCACCCACATGCCTTGCTCATACTGTGGCATCAAGCAGTCAGGCCTGCAAGATGAGTAGTGTGCCAAGCGAGTGGATTCATTCTTATTTATCGAGTAACATGAACTCTAGTACTCACACTTAAGTTACAAGTTATCCTCCTATATGATTAATACGCAACGGAAACATGCATCTGACTATCAGTAATTTACCGAACTCTGACTGGACACTACGCACTGGCAGTACCACATTTTCTTTTTGTCTTTTATTTAACGGCTTTTATCGACACGTGGCCACCGCACTGAATATGAATGGCGCACACATTATAAATTCGGGACATTATTACAACATACAATTCGAAGGAAAAGTCACCAATATTTTTCTTTTCACTATCTTATTTATTCCGATAAATTCTCTAACCTAAACACACACATTCTATAACCTACAACAATAACACATGAGAAATTCCGCCCAGTGAGCATGGCTTTACAATGGTGAATCTCTATATTATGGTCTCGTAATTACTTTTAACGCTACAGTGCACTTTCTGGATAGCATGGTGGATCTTTTATTATACCTCACACTTCGACTCTCACAATCATCAGCACTAAACTTTCCTCCAGACCGAGCGGTACCGAAGGAACAAGCATAACCCACTAATCTTTTGAAACTACCTCGCTACTCTCCCATGCAAACCACACATACCCAAATTACATGACATACACCACACTACAACATGAAATACTACACAGAGAATAGTCACAACATTATCACTTTCAGCTTTCCCACTTCAATTAATATTTATCCCAGTTTCACACGACACTGCCCCACTTCATAATTCTACTTTCCTACTATGAACTCTGGAGATATTTGCACGTCTTCCTGTGCAATGCAAGCCAAGTGGCGTTGCTGGATAGACAGCCGACTCACCTTGCTTCTCTCTCAGAGTTTGAATCAAGCGTCACACGGAATCATATCACGCAAAGTAATATTAAGAACATCACACACGCGAGTCCTCAACTGATACCATGGACGAGTACTTCTCTTTATCCTTTGTCTCATACACAGATTGAGACTCACACAGTACTCACCACGTGGAAGTACTCGTCTCTAATTTCAAGTCCTGCACACGCCATTTCTTAAATATTTCAACTTATGGTACACACGCTATTTCTTAAATATTTCAACTTATTGTACACACGCTAGTAATTCAGCTTAACTTAAGCACACGGAAGTATTTCAACTTATTGCTACACGTGGTTTCATTGTGACCATTGGTCACTTCCGAAGATTACTACAATCCCTTTAATATTACCTGCCTGACATTTAATTCTCCCCACAAAAGTTCCTGAAATAGAGAAATTATTATTTCAAACTACTCTTAAATATTCCACATGCATACGATGTCTCCACTCTTTCGTCATTACGGAGCACAACTAAAACAGGTCTTAACAGCACAAGATCCAGCGGCAGAGTGCTGAAACGTGGCCATTCTCTAGGTCCTCTCGCACCTGTGTCGAGGTGGGGGAAGCACCTTGCTATCGTATTGGTCAGCCACATTTCAGGCGCTCAAAGCTCTGGTAAATTTCATCTCTTTGGTCCCACCAAAGGTGGCCAAAGGATCGACTCAAAGATGATCATATATTCACATTTACTATCTGCGGTTAGCAGACGACCATACATTCATTCATTTCACAGATCTCACCAAACTGGATGTAGGGATTTACTTTGTGGGAGTGCACATGTGATCAATTAAATAAATAAATTGTCATTCTTTCCCACACTGGTATCCGGCTTCGCTGTATTAATTGAAATTGAGTTATTTTACAAAAAAAGTGTTCTTCTGACAAAAATAATGAAGTATGTTGAACCTATTTTCAATGTCGGGCGGTACTGTACCCTTTCAAGGTTTAAGTAGCTCTAAGTTCTAGGGGACTGATGACCTCAGAAGTTATGTCCCATAGTGCTCAGAGCCATTTGAACCATTTTTTTTTTTTTTTTAAAGTTAATAGCATGTCAGGAGTGATGCTAAAATAATAAAGTGGTAAGTTTCAGTTTGGTAACTTAAATAGTTTTCGTAATTTGGACATTCTACGTAAAAATCATCGGCGCAACAGGAAGGAGCTATAAACTTCAAAATTTATATTCGGATTTCTTTTTCATTGTAATTGAATGGAAACAGCATGCTGGATCTCACAAAGTAATATTTTGCTTGAAATTCATGATTTTCTGTTTTTGTGTCCTAAGAGTACGGAAGCAAGATAGATTAAGTAAGTGATTAGATAAAGCTAGGATGTTTAGATTTAGGTAGAATGGAGATACGCTATAATAACGAAGATGTGAGAAGTTTCAAAAAGGTAGCTATAAAACTATAGCTGTAGCGTCTCTCCAAAGGACAAGTTCATAGCTCATCTATTGCACACAGTACAACTCAAATAATTCTCTCGCCAAAAGTATTTCACCTAGCCACATTAGAATTTTATTATAGATACTTACCTGTCTGCTGAGTGCACAATTAAATGGAGAGCATCAATGGCCTTCAGTGAATGAAGTAATTAACTATTTAGTAACTTGAAGTGGTGTTCTGCTAGCCCCAGTGGCTGGTCAAGAAGGCAAATGTTGTCAGCTGCTCCGCACCGCGGCTATATAAATAAGAGCATGCGAACTAGAGTAACAGGCGATCATCATAGGCCGCACCACCCGCTCCTTCCGCCTCCATGATTTCTACCTCACCATTTATGGCTGTCCTATCCACCTCACTCCTACCCTCAAATACCTTGGCCTCACACTCGGCCGCCACCTCACCTGGACTCCCCATCTCCTTACCATCCAAAACAAAGCTCATAACCGCCTCCGCCTCCTGAAACTCCTGTCCAGCCGGACGTGGGGTCTGCATCCTTCCACCATCCTTCACACCTACAAATCCATGATCTGCCCCATCATTTGCTATGCCAGCATCGCTTGGATTTCCGCCCCTCCCCAGTTCTATAAAGCCCTACAAATCCTCGAACGCCATGCACTCCGCTTCGCCTTCCGCATCCGCCTTCCATCCCCCACGTGCATCCTCTACGACCTCATCCCTTTCCCCCACCTTCTCCTTTTCCTTGAACACATCCGCACACTATATATTGTCCGCCGCCTTGATCCCCCTCACCCCCTGGTGTCTCTTCCTCTCCACTCCCAACCAGTTGCCGCGCCTTTACCGTTGTGTCCCTCCCTCTCTCCATCTCCACACCCTCCATCTCCTTTCCCAACACAACTTCCACCATCTACCCCTCCCGGATGATGAACTTCGCCCTGACCTACCCTTCCTACCAACTCTAACCCCCTCTTCCTGCCTCCTCCTCAGGGCTCCCTCTCCTCTTCCTCCCTCCTTCTGAGCGGCTTTCCCCTCTTACTCCCCCTCCATCTCTTGTGCCTCCTTTCAGTGTCTCTGCGCTCCCTCCTGCCCTGTCTTCCCTTTTCCCCTCCCGCCCCACGTGTCTCCTGCCTCTTCGTGAACCCACGGTTGCCCCTCCTCTCTTCATCCCGCCGCTTCCTCAGCTGCCCCATGCTCTCCCCTCCTTTTCCATCCTCTCTGACCTTTCTCTCAGCAGGTCCCACCTGGTAGTTTTACCCTTCGTCATGTGTGCTCCAAGTGGGTTTTAAGTGTGTTGTTTCGGAGTGTTTTTAATACTGTGGCCAACTTTTAACCTGTGCATGCGCATTCAGTGTCTTCTCTGTGTTTCAAGAATCGCCAACTGTGTTTTTTAACTTTCTGGTGACTTTTTTAACTGTCCCCCATGAACGTCTACATGTCCATGTCTTTTTACCTCCATTTTCTCCCCTTACTCTGTTTTATGTTCCCCTTTTTTATCTCCTTATGCATGTATCATTTTATTCTTGTTTTAGTTGTCGTGTCTCTCGGCTGAAGAGCGGCGGATTGTGCCGCTGACAGCCCTCCTCTGCCCATATGGGGCAGGGGAATGAAATCACAATAAAGAAAAAAAAACTAGAGTAAAGTCCCAGTTCTCTTCTAGATTCGTATCGGCGCGCACTCCGTGTCGGAAGCCGCGTCACGTTGAAGCAGTTGCCAGGAACAGCCTTGAATGCCGTATTACGTAACTCGATATGCACTTAACAATGAGTTCACATTGTGATAAATAGTTAATAACAGAACGACTCCAGTGATGTAGTCTCAGTTTGCGTATGTCGTATTTTCATGTGTCGCCGCAGGACAGACTTTCTACCATTACTAGTGTGGCGTTTGATGAGTATTAACATCAAATTTTGGCGAGCATTCACTTTGAACATTTACATAACGGTTATTGAACAGTTTCATTATCTAGGGATAGTAGGATCCGCGCAGTAGACTCTGAACAGCTCTGATAGTACAATAGCTGATATGGGTAATCATTTGTCTGGAATTTTACGCTTTATCGTTTTCAGAATATAGTGAAAATTGTTATAGTAAACTGCACTTTCTATGAATCCCAGACATCATGCTAAATCCTCAGAGTAATGAACTTCAATAATCAATAACTCTAATTCTCCATCAGAGTGGGCACAGTGAACTCTAATTGCAAGCATCACGTTTTTCCAAATCACTTTCTGGTTGCCAACATTGTAGTTAGACAGCCTGTGTTGAGAATGGTAACATACAATAGAAATAATTCTTTATATTTCCACCTGCCGCCCCACATGTTTACGAGCGTAGGTAATGCAACGCATATTGTTTCTCGGCCAGTTTCGGTTGAAAAAATACAGAATTTCTTGTGGAACATCGCGGAATATTCCAGTTATAGACCCTACAGTTTCAGGCAGTTCCGATAGGTGGCAGTGCTATACATAGCCTTCAAAACGGCGTCAGTAACAGAGGTGCGCTGCAAGCGGAGTTCATTTCGGCGGAAAAGCAGAGCAACGCAGATATTCGTAGGCGCTTGTAGATTGTTTACAGAGGCCTGACAGTGAAAAAAAAGCACAGTGAGTCATCGAGCGAGTCCTCTGCCATCATCACAACAAGGTCGCGCAAACCTCTCCCATCTTCCGCGTCCCAGCTAGCAGAACACAGCTGTGACTCCTGCAATGTTGGAACGTGCGGACACTCTCATTAGAGGTGATCGACGGATCAAAATCAAACTGCTCGCTGCACAACTGGACGTCTCTGATAGTAGTTCTAATACACTCGTCCACCAGTTGGGTACTCAAAGCTGTACACCCACTGGTTTCCTCGTCGTCTAACAGAAGACCACAAAGAACGAGGAAGGTGCGTCTGAGCTGAGCTGCTTGCGCGTTGCGGAGCTGATTGCGACAGTTTTTTTCGAACACCGTCACAGGCGATGAAACACGCGTTCATCACTTCGAACAGGAATCAAAACGACAATCCATGGAGTGGCGCCACACCATGTCTCCTCCGAAGAAAAAGTTCAAAGCCGCAACCTCAGCCGGTAAAATCATGGTGACAGTTTTGTGGGAATCTGAAGGACTTGCTCTGTTTGATGTCTTCTCTCAATTTGCAACGATCAATTCTGAAATGTACTGTGCTACCCTCAGGAAACTGAAGGAATCACTTCAGCGTGGCCGGCCTGAGTGGCCGTGCGGTTCTAGGCACTACAGTCTGGAGCCGAGCGACCGCTCCGGTCGCAGGTTCGAATCCTGCCTCGGGCATGGATGTGTGTGCTCTCCTTAGCTTAGTTAGGTTCAATTAGTTCTAAGTTCTACACGACTGATGACCTCAGAAGTTAAGTCGCATAGTGCTCAGAGCCATTTGAACCATTTGAACTTCAGCGTGTTCGTCGTCACAAAAATGCAAACTAACTTCCCCTTCTCCATGACAAGGTAAGGCCTCACACAAGTCTGCGTAACCGAGAGGAGCTCACGAAACGTAGATGGACTGTTCTTCTTCATCCTCCCTACAGCATGGGTCTCATACCTTACGACTTCCATCTGTTTGGGCCAATGAAGGACAAACTCCGCGGAAAGCAGTCCATGGATGATTCAAATCGCTCCAAACACTATGGGACTTAACATCTAGCCGACCGGTCTAAGACGCTGCAGTCATGGACTATGCAGCTGCTCCCGGCGGAGGTTCGAGTCCTCCCTCGGGCATGGGTGTGTGTGTTTGTCCTCAGGATAATTTAGGTTAAATAGTGTGTAAGCTTAGGGACTGATGACCTTAGCAGTTAAGTCCCATAAGATTTCACACACATTTGAACATTTTGAACTTAAAATCTGAGGTCATCAGTCCCCTAGACTTCGAACTACTTAAACCTAACACTCCGTCCCGAGTAAGATTCTCGGTCCGGCCACAGTTTTAATCTGCCAGGAAGTTTCATATCAGCGCACACTCCACTGCAGAGTAAAAATCTCATTCTGGAAACATCCCCCAGGCTTTGGCTAAGCCATGTCTCTGCAATATCCTTTCCTTCAGGAGTGCTAGTTCTGCAAGGTTCGCAGGAGAGCTTCTGCAAAGTTTGGAAGGAGACGAGGTACTGGCAGAAGTAAAGCTGTGAGGACGGGGCATGAGTCGTGCTTGGGTAGCTCAGACGGTAGAGCACTTGCCCGCGAAAGGCAATAGGTCCCGAATTCTAGTCTCGGTCTGGCACACAGTTTTAATCTGCCAGGAAGTTTCATATCAGCGCACACTCGGCTGCAGAGGGAAAATCTCATTCTGGAACCTAAGGACATCACACACATTCATGCCCGAGGCAGGATTCGAACCTGCGACCGTAGCAGCAGCGCGGTTCCGGACTGTAGCGCCTAGAACCGCTCGGCCTCAACGGCCAGCTACGTTGATGACGGAGAGGTTATTTATGCAGCAAGGCGTTAGTTCCGACGTCGACCAGTAGAGTGCTACCATTCGGGCAGACAGGCCCTCCTAGTAACATGGCGTAATCCCATCGCAGTGAACGGAGATTATATTGAATAATAGTGTTCTGTAGCCAAAAGAGTGGGGAATAATATGGTGTACTGGAATACTGAAAAAACCTGCTTTCAGAAAAGCAAGTGTTGCATTACTTATTTAATGCCCCTCGTACATAGCCAGAGTTTTTCTTTACCTTCGCAAGAGAAAATAGAGCTGTGAAAATTAGGATGATCTATTCAGATAAGATGCCTTGCAAATAACATACACACTTACAAGCCAAAACATTACCAGCGGCTCATTAATAGCGTGAGGGTCTACCTCTGGAATCCAAAATAGATCCTGCGTGGCATGGATTCAGAAAGTCTTTGGTAGATTTCCGGAGGTATGTGGCGCCAACTGTCTAAACGCGGGCCACGGAATTCTCGTAAATTTACGAACTGGTGGTTTGTGGTGGCATAGCTGGTCCCCAATAGCATCCCAGATGCGTTTCATCGGGTTCAGATCAGATGAATTTGGTGGAAAAGGATCGTCTTCAGCTTACCATCATGCTCCTCAACCCACGGTATCTCGATTCTGGCCTTGTAGCAAGGACAGTCATCCTGCTATAATGTGCCAACGCCGCACGGTAAGATATCAAGAGTGAAGGGATGTAGGTGGTCTGCAACTGTGTTAACGTAGTCCAGTGCTGTCACGGTTCGTTTGATTACTACCAGTGGTCTCACAGAATCCCAAGCGAACATCTCAAATAGCATAATATTGCTCCCATTGGCCTGTGTCCATGGCCCGGTGCTTGTTTGGCGCAGCTGTTCGTCTGGATGACAGCATATGTGGACGCGACCATCGACCTCGTGTAACAATAAACGTGATTCATTGGACCAGGCGACACGACCCCATTGACCCACGACTCTAGTCTCGATGATCCCGTGCACTGAAATCGTAATTGACGACGTCGTTGGGTCAACTTAGGGACATATAACGGGTCGTCTGCTGCAGAGCCCAAAATTCTACAACATGCCCTCCTTAATAGCGTGCTCCGAAACACTTTAGCGTGCAGCACCATTGTACTCTGCCGTCAGATCTGCCGCAGATAGTCACGTATCCTGCTTTACACAACGGCTAGCCTCCGACCTTCACATTATGTGTTGACGCGTTGACACCCATCACCTTATCACCTACTCGTTGTTTTGCCGTCTTTCAAGCAAAAAAAAAAAAAAAAAAAAAAAAAGAGTGGCTTGAGCACTATGGGACTTAACTGCTGAGGTCATCAGTCCCCTAGAACTTAGAACTACTTAAACCTAACTAACCTAAGGACATCACACACATCCATGCCCGAGGCAGGATTCGAACCTGCGGCCGTAGCGGTCGCGCGGTTCCAGACTGTAGCGCCTAGATCCGCTCGGCCACACCGGCCGGCTCTTTCAAGCATTTTCCATAGATACTCGCGGCAGTAGAACGAAAAAGCTGACCAACTTCATCGTTTCTGAAATGCTCGTTCCCAGGCGTCGGGCTGTAATAATCTGCCCTCTTTCTTGTCAGAGGCCTCTATATAAGTAGTTTTCTCCATTTTAGATCCGTACCGCTGCTAAAATGATTCCCCATTCGTCCCTGCTACGCTTATTTACTTCCCTTACCGCGTCACTTCCTCGCAATGGCACCAGGCAGTGACCATAATGTTTTGGTTCATCAGTGTAGATGGATTTCTATATCTGTGGCTGTTGTTGTTGAGGTCTACAGTCCAGAGACTGGGTTGATGCAGCCCTATCCTCCGCCAGCTTCATCTCCCAGTACCTACTGCAGCCTATATCCTTCTAAATCTGCTTAGTGTATTCATCTCTTGGTCTCCCTCTACGATTTTTACCCCACACGCTTCCCTCCAGTACTAAATTGGTGACCCCTTGATGCCTCAGAACATGTCCTGCTAACCGATCCCTTCTTCTAGTCGAGCTGTGCCACAAATTTCTCTTCTCCCCAATTCTGTTCAATATCTCCTCATTAGCTATGTGATCTACCCATCTAATCTTCAGCATTCTTCTGTAGCTCCACATTTCGAAGCTTCTATTCTCTTCTTGTCCAAACTATTTATCTTCCATGTTTCTGTTCCATACACGGCTACACTCCATACAAATACTTTCAGAAAATACTTCCTGACACTTAAATCTATACTCGATGCTAACAAATTTCTCTTCTTCAGAAACGCTTTCCTTGCCATTGCCAGTCTACATTTTATATCCTCTCTACTTCGACCATCATCAGTTATTTTGCTCCCCAAACAGCAAAACTCATCTACTACTTTAAGTGTGTCATTTCCTAATCTAATTCTTTCAGCATCACCTGATTTAATTCGACCACATTCCATTATCCCCATTTTGCTTCTGTTAATGTTCATCTTATATCCTCCTTTCAAGACACTGTCCATTCCATTCAGCTGCTCTTCCAGCTACTTTGCTGTCTCTGATAGAATTACAATGTCATCGGAAAACCTCAAAGTTTTTTTTTTCTTCTCCATGAAATGCCTACTCCAAATTTTCCTTTTTTCCTTTACTACATGCTCAATATACAAATTGAATAACATCGGGAATAGGCTATAACTCTGTCTCACTCCCTTCCCAACCACTGCTTCTCTTTCATGCCCCTCGACTCTTATAACTGCCATCTGGTTTTTGTACAAATTGTAAATAGCCTTTCGCTCCCTGTGTTTGATCCTTGCTACCTTCCGAATTTGAAACAGGGTATTCCAGTCAACATTGTCAAAAGCCTTCTCTAAGTCTGCAAGTACTAGAAACGTAGGTGTGCCTATAGCGTAGAAACCTCCTGTACGCAATTACATGCAGAGCTCTGGTCATACATTGGTACATTCAAGTTTTGAGGGTACAGGAAGAGAGGACTCACTGCCCTCCCCTAATTTCCATCCGCAGTTATTAGACGGAACGTAGCTTGTTAGGTAAAAATACTTTATCCGCATTATACAAGGAGCTACTCCGTAGTCGCCGGCCGGAGTGGCCGAGCGGTTTTAGGCGCTACAGTCTGGAACCGCGCGACCGCTACGGTCGCAGGTTCGAATCCTGCCTCGGGCATGGATGTGTGTGATGTCCTTAGGTTAGTTAGGTTTAAGTAGTTCTAAGTTGTAGGGGACTGATGACCTCAGCAGTTAAGTCCCATAGTGCTCAGAGCCATTTGGACCGTTTGAACTCTGTAGTCCTTTACAAATTACACACGTCAGCCCGCTGCGGGCCGAGACGTACTTCCGTTCACTACGGTGTCCGCAGGCTACCTGTCGCGTCGGCTCTCGACGACCGTTCAGCAGTACTTGCGTGCACAAAGCACCTGGAAAGTCCAGTTTCGCACACCCAGAGTTGCAGTATTCTCGACAGGGAGCAGGTTCTGCTGGACAAGGTGAGCTGTCCAGTTTGTAAGATGCTACAAAGTGGCACTTGCTATGGCAAAGTGAGTTCTGGAAGTCAACATCTTACGGTGTGTGGTGAGACTATTCCCTGTACCAATACCACTTCTCCTCCTTTCCTGTTACCCTCGCGGCTGTTGCTGGCAAGAATAACAGGTGGTAAGTCTTGTTACTGCGATTTCTCCGATTGTTTCGTAGTGGTCATTTCGCAGGGTGTACGTGGAATTAAATGGTTCAAATGGCTCGGAGCACTATGGGCCTCAACTTCTGAGGTCATCAGTCCCCTAGAACTTAGAACTACTTAAACCTAACTAACCTAAGGACATCACACACATCCATGCCCGAGGCAGGATTCGAACCTGCGACCGTAGCGGTCTCGCGGTTCCAGACTTCAGCGCCTAGAACCGCACGGCCGCGTCGGCCGGCTACGTGGAATTAAGTTTGGAAATTTGTGGTAAGGTCTTATGGGACCAAACTGCTGAGGTCATCGGTCCCTGAGCTTACATACTATTTAATCTAACTTTAACTCACGATATGCGCAACACACACATCCATACCCGAGGGAGAGCTCGAAACCCCGACGGTGGGAGCCCAAGACCACGCGGCTACCCCCCGCGGTTGGAATTAAGTAAAATCTTTTCCTGCACCTCTAGAAAGTACGCTATCGGCATTTTACTAGCAAACTTTTCCGTGGTGCACAGATCACCTTTTGTAGCGTCTGCCACTAGAGTCTGTGAGCAGCTCAGTAACGTTTTCACGCTTACTAAACGATCCCGTGACCAAATGTGCCGCTCTTTCTAGGATCTACTATCTCTTCTATTAATACAACCCAGTAAGGATCGCAGAGCGACGAACAATACATAACAATAGGTCAAACGAGTATTTTGCATACCATTCGTTTCGTACATGAATTACATCGCTATACGGAATGAATCTACGATGGCTCCCAGCCTGCCAACTGTTTTTCGCGCTGATACTATTACATAGCCGCTCCTGGCGCATACTCCAAGGTATTTTATTGTCATTACTTTTTCCAGTCATCTACCGACAACAGTGTAATCAAGTATCTCTCCGCATATTTGGGCGCAATACGTTACATTTATTTCCCCCCAGCGTCCACTGCCAGTGGCTACCGTTTCCCTCCTTTCATTGCGGTCTTCTTGTGTTATAGCCCTCCCACAGGCAACAGCACCAGGCGCGAAACTCCTCCTGAAACTTAACAAGTTATTCACTGGATAAACAGTAATGGTCCTATAATGCTCCCTTGTGGTACTCGTGAACTTATTCTTAGATCTGCCGATTTCGTCCCGCTAAGAACGACATGTTGAGTTCACTTACAAATCTGTTTCGAAACCCAGTAAGCTCGTATTTTATTCACTAAGCGACAGTAGGGAACTGCATCGAACGGCTTCTGAAACTCGGGGAATATGGCATCAAACTGGATCTCATGGACAAAAGAATTTCATAAGGCCTCTGTTTGCAGATTCCATAGTGATTCCTACAGAGATTATTTTCGTTCTCCTAAAAGATCGTGCAACGAGAGCATAAAACGTATTCCACAATTCTACACCTGACTGACATCCCCGCGATACTGGCCTACAATTGTGTCCTGTTTTCTAACGACATTTCTTGAAAAGGGGAATGCTTTTCTTCCAGGCGCTTGAATTCCTTCGTTGCTCCAATGATCTACGACAAACTGCTACTGGAAGGATATGAATGTCTTCCGCATAGTCTCTATAAAATCTTACGCGTTCCTCATCATGCCCATGTGCCTTTCCATTTTTGAGCTATTTGAACTGATACTATATTTCGTGATCATTTATCTCGGTATTTTTTACTTACGTGGTGGATTTTGTAGAATGAATTCAGTATTTTCTCCTTTCTGCCTAGCATCTCCCGTTTCGTTACCATTATAATCACCGAGTGATTCATTTCCAAAAGATATTCAGGACAGCACTTCATTCTCGATTAATAACAAAGATACGATCGTATGGAGTGTTTTCATAGATATGCCAGTGTCTCAACGAATTTCTGACTAATTGAATCCACTGCGCTATACCGGGCGATGTTAGTGCAATGAGAATGCAAATAATTTTTTATGTGCCCCAAGGACGCGTAATATGGCCACAATAGTTCTGAGCATACATAAACAATTTGTCACATAGCGGCAGCAGCGCTATTAGATTTTTCACTGACCCTTCTGTTGTTCTCCCGGGAAGTATCGACATCGAATGATCATGCGAGAATGCATAAAAACTTGGGCAAAATCTCCTTTGTGGTGAATGGTACTTTCCTTAAAATTGCAAAAATACAATCCTGCGTCTAATTCAGAATACAGCCATACAAACTATCAATAATGTCTGTACAATCGTGTTCTGTACCGAAAATGGCATTCCGGTCTACGATGACGCCAGGCCACCTATCAAACGGGGTAGTGTTTGCCGGGTAGTCCCACATCCACAATCACTGTATATACAGTCACCGGCGGTGCAGTGTGTCACAAAGAAGACGCCTACCAGACTCTCTGGGGTGGAGAGCCATAAGAAGAATGGAAGCAGGGCAGTCGCAAACTGATGCGGCCCGATGGCTTAATGTGAGTCGTTCCGTTGTTTATCGGTTGCGGCAACAATTTATAGAGACCGAAACAGTACTCCAGAGACCAGGGTAGGGCCAACCACGTGTGGTATTAGGAAGAGAGGATCGTTATTTGGATGTAAGGGCACGACAGTACCGCCTTAGTACTGAATGGCGCCTGGCATCTGACCTCGCTTCATCCACTGTACATGCTGCATCGAGACAAACTGTGTACAGAAGGCTTCGGCAGACTGGCCTTTATTGTCGGAGAGCTGCTGTGTGTGTGTACCTCTGACGCGTCTTCGTAGAAGGAAACGGCCACAGTGGGGCCGTCAACAGACCAGACGGTCGAACAGTTGGCCAATGTTCTTTTCACAGATAAGTCCCGATTTGGACTGGAGAGCGATTCTCGGCGCATTCGCATCTGGAGGGAATATGGAACACGATTTCAGGACCCAAACATTATCGAAGGAGACTCGAGGAGATCCCTTTTGTTGTGGGCAGGCATTATGTTCACCACTTGAAGACGTCTTCATGAAATTGTGTGGGTGAATCGGCAAGGTTTAGTTGCTGTCAGGTATCGTGAGGAGATCTTGGGATCTCATGTGCGGTTGTTGCGAGGTGGTGTGGACCCAGAATTCATGCTGATGGACGATAATGATCGACCTCGTAGAGCAAGGACGGTTAATGTTTTCTTGGAAATGGAAGATATTGCACGCACGGTGTGGCCTGCTCGCCCTATCGATTTAAATCCCATAGAGCATGTCTGGGGTGCACTAGGGGGACAGGTTGTATCATGTAAGCATCCACCAACCACTCTCCAAGACCTGCGAGCCGCTCTCCATGAAGAATGGGTGTTATTGCCTCAATATGAGATTGATGATGTCATTCACAGGATGCCCAATCGTTGTTAGGCCTATACAGCTGTCAGAGGTGGTCACACCCCATATTGAGCACATTAACCAGTTGTCGGAATGTGTGTGCAAACCCGTTAAATTGGAGAAAACGAAGAACATTTTTGTCTATCGTTATATATATTGCATTGTTTACTTTTGTATTCTTTACATTGTTTCTTCTTTACTAACACCTGTTTATACTGTTTTGTGGGAAAATAAACATAACATTGCAAAGTTTCCGTTTGTTGCTTTAATTTTGAACAGTGCCATCATGTTTTGCAAGAAGTACGACTACTACAATGTAAACGTTTGCTGCCCGATGGTGTATGTAACTAAATGGCAAAGAAACGCATATCCTGCACGGACGGAAAGACACTCGCAAAGGAAATAGATGTTATATGCCACCGCTTGCAAGTAAAAGGAGGAAAGGAAATGGTTCTTCAAATCCACTAAGGTCATAGACAGTTTACAGGTCTTTTACGTGTGATTCTGAAACGAATAGCCATTTGTAGATCACATTTCGCTCAACATCTGCGACTCACTGCGCATTTCTCTTTGTAAGGTGGTGTTTACGAGCCACGTTACGTCCTCTAGGGGGCACACAGGAGGAACTTCGGGCGAATGGTGCGTTTAAAGCCCGGACGCTCTTGGGCGTGCCGCTTTCGCTTTGTTCAGCCTGTGCTTTATGGGCAGCGTCGCCCTGTGACATACGCTGCGCTTGAAAGCACGGTGACGCCGCGCGCCGCTCGTACTGCTGAGAACACTTCGCAAGTTTCCAAACTGGGCTGAACGCGATGGCTCTTACCGTTAGCTCATTGCCGAAAACAGCAATGTCCAATGATGTTAGCTCCAACTTACTAACAGTTTACATGGTATTGTCCGCCCCCAGTAGCTGAGTCGTCAGCGCGGCAGAATGTCAATGCTAAGGGCCCGGGTTCGATTCCTGACTGGGTCGGAGATTTTCTTCGCTCAGGGACTGGGTGTTGCGTTGTCCTAATCAACATCATTTCATCCCCATTGACGCTCAAGTCGCCGAAGTGGCGTCAAATCGAAAGACTTGCACCCGGCGAACGGTCTACCCGACGGGACGCCCTAGTCACACGACATTTACTTACCTACATGTTGTTGCCGTGGTGCTCTTCAGTCCAAATAGTTGTTTGATATAGCTCTCCAGGCAAGCCTCTTCATTTGTGTATAACTAATGTTTCCCACATCAATTTGAATCGCTTACTCTAGTCAAGCATCCACAATTTTCACCACTCTCTCCCAAACTTTGCTCCATTACTCAATCAACTGTTCATTGATGCCTCAACATGTGTCCATCAGTTGATGCCTTGTTTAGTCTAGTTTAGTCATAAATTTATTTTCGTACCGGTTCGATTCATGTATTACCCAATCTACCCAGCACTCTACTCGGTCAAGTAACTCCTCAATAGGCATCACGAGGCTGAGGGCATCCTGCACCGGTCCTTCAATCGAGGAAATATCCTTGGCAGCACTGGGAATCTAACTCGGGTCCTCCTTATGCCAACCAGCTACGCTGACCGCTCAGCTGCAGGACGGACAGAGTATCCGTACTCCCCTATGTAAAGTGAAACTGACCACCACATTTCACAAAAGGCGGACTCACCAGTATAAAAGGAGACGACGAATACTGTGTTGTGACCAGAGAAGCAATAACAGCAGAATGGGTGGCTCAGGAGACATCATAATTTCGAACGTGGGCTAGTCACTGGAGTCACCTAGGTAACAAATCCATCAGGTACATTTACACCCTACTGAAGATGCCCAAGTCGATGTTGGTGATGCACAGGGTGACAATTATGGAACTATATGAAATAAAATCATCATAACTTCTGCACGGTTTGCGTTAGGAAGTTCAAATTGCACGGTTGGCCGCGGGGCATGATTGGAATTAGTAAGTGCATGCGCATGCGCCTTGTTGTTGTCAGCCATTTGCACGTGAAAATGTCACGGTACAGCGTGTCTGAGCGTATAGAGCGTGTGAAGGCATACTACCGGGCGAGGTGGCGCAGTGGTTAGACACTGGACTCGCATTCGGGAGGACGACGGTTCAATCCCGCGCCCGGCCATCCTGATTTAGGTTTTCCGTGATTTCCCTAAATCGTTCCTGGCAAATGCCGGGATGGTTCCTTCGAAAGGGCACGGCCGACTTCCTTCCCCGTCCTTCCCTAATCCAATGAGACCGATGACCTCGCTGTCTGGTCTCCTTCTCCAAACAACCCAACCCAACCCAAGGCATACTATGCGAGCAATAACAGCCCAACCCCGGCTGAAAGGAAGTTTGCGACCGAGTTTAAGCTGAAGACAACAGCAATCAAGAATTTGATTCGCAAGTTTGAGAGAACGGGTAGCGTTCATGATGACAGTGTTGCCAATGTCGGTCGTCCAAAAAAGGTGAAAACGCCTGAAAACATCGAGAAGACACGTGCTGTGTTTCAAACCAGCCCCAGTAAATCGATCAGACGAGCTGCACAACAGGTGGGAATCGACTGGGAGACACTGCGACAATTGTTGTTGAAGACCTGCACCTCTTCCCACACAAAATTCAAACTCATCAGCCATTAAGCCCCAGGTTGTGCTTCGCAACCACTATTGTCCACAGAATTGACGAACAGGAGTTCGATGTGAATATGGTTTGGTTTAGCGACGAAGCCCATGGGTCCGTCAATAAGGAAAACTGGTGCATTTGGGGTACTAAGAATCCACATTTGGCAGTCCAGAAGCCTCTTCACCCTCAGTGGGTTACTGTGTGGTGTACAGTATCCAGTCACGGAACAGTCGGTGCGATATTCCTTGGTGGCACATTGGCTACCGTACGGTACGTGAAGCTTTTGGAAGATGATTTCACCCCATCATCCAAAGTGACTCTGATTTCGATAAGATGTGGTTCATGCAAGACGGAGCTCGACCCCATCGAAGCAGGAGAGTGTTTGATATCCTAGAGGATCAATCTGCGGACCGCATTCTGGCTCTGGGGTACCCAGAGGCCACTGGCATGGGCCTCGACTGGTCACCATATTCTTTGGATCTGAACATAGGCCACTCCATTTTGTGGGGCTATATTAAAGACAAGGTGTACACCAATAACCCCAAAACCGTTGCTGAGCTAAAAACACCCATTCAGGAGGTCACTGACAGCATTGATGTTCCGACTCCTCAGCGGGTCATGCAGAAGTTCGCTATTCGTCTGCCCCACATCATCGCCAATGATAGCAGGTATATGTCATAACCTAAATCCAAATATCTGTAGTGACGTTTAAATGTTGAATAAAGTGTGTGCACGCCGTAGTTTGTAACTAATTTCCGTTTTTTTCATATAATTCAATAATTGTCACCCTGTATTTCTGCAGTGGAAACGACAAGGAACAGCTGCAGCTAAACGAAGACCAGTCAGACCTCATGTTTGGCAGGCAGCGGCCGCCGAACATTGTAGAGGGTGGTTGTAAAGAATCGCGTGAAATTAGCGGAAGGAGTTCCAGAATGTTGCCAGCAGCCCAGCTAGTACAGTGACTGTGCGTAGGGAGCCAAAAAGAATGGTGTACTATGGTCGAACAGCTCCCCGTCAGCCACACATTTACGCAGTGAATGCAAGCGTCACTTGAAGAGTTGGAAATAGCGACGCTACGGGACAGTGGATGACAGGAAAAGAGTTCTTTGGAGTGATGAATATCCTGTGGCAATCCGTTGCACAGTTTGGGTTCGACGACTGCCTGGATAACTGTACCTTTCATCATGTGTAGTGGTAACAATGAAGTGCAGAGGAGGAGGTGTTACAGTATAGAGGTATTTTTCGTGATTAGGGTGTAGTCCCCTTATTGCGCTTAGGAAACGCTAAATGTGGAAGGATATGAACACACTTTAAAGCATTGTGTATCGCGTCCAGTAGAGGAACAGTTCAGAAACGATGATTGTATCAGCATGACAATGCACTCTATCATAAAGCAGGTGTGAGGCAATGGTTTGTGGACGATAACACTCATGAACTGGACTAGTCTGCCCAGAGTCGAGATGTGAACCCCATGTAACACATTTGTGATGAGTTAGAGCGTCGTTTTGGCTCCGGACCCTACTGACCAACATTACTACCTTCTCTGGTTTCACATTTTGAGGGAGACCGGGCTACAATTCCTCCTCAGACATTCCGACACCCCACTGAAAGTGTCCCCAGCACAGTTCAAACCAAAGGCGAAGTGTTGACAAACCCCTTACTAACGACCACTAGTAGGTGTCCGGATATTTTTGATCAGTTAGTGTTTTTTGAATATTGAATTTAATCGATGACGGGTGAAATATAAAAATGCAATAAATGGAGCAGGCGAAAGGGAATACAAACGTCTAAAAATGAGACTGATAGGAAGTGCAAAATGGCTAACCAGGAATGGCTAGAGGACAAATGCAAGGATATAGAAGCATTTATCACTAGAGGTAAATTAGATACTGCCTACAGGTAAATTAAAGAGACCTTTGGAGAAAAGAGAACAACCTGTATGCATATCAAGAGCTCAGATGGAAAACCAGTCTTCAGCAAAGAAGGGAACACAGAAAGTTGGAAGGAGTACATAGAGGGTCTTTACAAGGGAGTTGCACTTGAGGGCAATATTATGCAAATGGAAGAGGACATAGAGGAATATGAGAAGGGAGATATGATACTGCGTGAAGAATGACAAAGCACTGAAAGGTCTAAATCGAAACAAGGCCTTGGGAGCAGACACCATTCCGTTAAAGCTACTTGGAAGAGCGAGCTATTACAAAACTCTTCCATCTGGTGAGCAAGATGTACGAGACAGCCGAAATATCCTCAGACTTCAAGAAGAATATAATAATCCCAGTTTTAAAGAAAGCTAGTGCTGACAGGTGTGAAAATTACCGAACTATCAGTTTAATAAGTCACGGTTGAAAAATACTAACACGAATCATTTACAAAAGAATGGAAAAACTCGTAGAAGCCGACCTCGGGGAAGATCAGTTTGGATTCTGGGGAAATGTAGGAACACGTGAGGCAATACTAACCCTACGACTTCCCGTAGAAGATAGGTTAAGTAAAGGTAAAACCTACGTTTATAGCATTTATTTACTTAGAGAAAGGTTTTGACAATGTTGACTGAAAAACTCTCTTTCCAATTCTGAAGGCGGCATGGATCAATACAGGGAGCAAAAGGCTGTGTACAATTTGTACAGAAACCAGAGGGCAATTATAAGAGTCGAAGGGCACGAAAGGGAAGCAGTGGTTGAGACGGGAATGAAACAGGGTTGTAGCGTATCCCCGATGTTATTCAATCTGTATATTGAGCATGCAGTAAAGGGAACAAAAGAAAAATTTGGAGTAGGAATTTAAAGTTCAGGGAGAAGAAATAAAAACTTCGAGGTTTGTCGATGACATTGCAATTTTGGTCTTGGAAGAGCAGATGAACGGAATGGACAGTGTCCTGGAAGGAGGATATAAGATGAACATCAACAAAAGCTAAACGAGGATAATGGAATGTAGTCGAATTAAATCAGGTGATGCAGAGGGAATTATATTAGGAAATGAGACACTTAAAGTAGTAAATGAGTTTTGCTATTTGGAAAGCAAAATAACTGATGATGATTGAAGTAGAGAGGATATAAAAAGCAGACTGGCAATGGCAAGAAATGCATTTCTGAAGAAGGGAAATTTGTTAACGCCGAGTATAGACTTAAGTGTCAGGAAGTTCTTTCTGAAAGTATTTGTATGGAGTGTAGCCATGTGTGGAAGTGAAACATGGACGATAAATACTTTAGAAAAGAAGAGCGAGTCATGCCGACTCTGCAGCTATCGATATTTGTTCAGAGATACTAACCTTTCGACGCTTGTTGAGTCGGTTGTTGGGAGATGCAGAGAAGACGGTGGGATTGCCCAAGAAGGGGAGGTAACCCGGTCGGCAAAGAGGTGTTTTCGAAAGGCATTGTACAGGCGACAGTTGTACCGACTATGTCTTGAGATGGTCTGCGCAGCCAAGCACTTGGTGGCCGTTAACCGATGACATCTTACTAGGAGATTGTAGTGGTGACCTACTTCTCTGATGTCTTTGGACTATTGGATTATTTCGCTGGACTGATAACGTCACGTCGTTCTGTTCATGTTTTGCACTGGCCATGTACCTTCTGCCTCCCGTATTGCAAGTGTTCCTCAGCTGAGACAAACTATTAGCAAGTGCTGAGTTATGAAAATCTGTTAGTAATCCATATGTGGTCGAACCCTGCGCAATTTGTTGCACGATTTTGATGGAACTCTTGCTGCTTGGTGTATAGTAGCATCGGCGTTCTGCTTTACCATCCTAGCCGTGGGGCTTATTGTGTATAATGTTTTAAAACTGAGTGTTTAGTGTGTTCCAGACAATCTGGTGGACCTTGAACGATATGATGTACGAAGGTTGTGGGTTCTGGGCTACACCTTCGGGTTCTCCCTTGTTCTTGAATCTGACGGAATTGAACGTTCCGTTAAGACCCAAAATGGTTCAAATGGCTCTGAGCACTATGAGACTGAGCATCTGAGGTCATCAGTCCCCTAGAATTTAGAACTACTTAAACCTAACTAACCTAAGGACATCACACACATACATGCCCGAGGCAGGATTCGAACCTGCGACCGTAGCGGTCGCGCGGCCCCAGACTGAAGCGTCTAGAACCGCTCGGTCGCACCGGCCGGCCGTTGAGACCCAGGTGCACCCAGTAACAAGCCTCTGAATTAACCGTTTGAGGGGGAGGAGCACCCAGGAAGTGAAGTCGGACGCACCTACTGTACTCCGCGCCCTTGGTTGGATGGTTCAATCCCGCGTCCGGCCATCCTGATTTAGGTTTTCCGTGATTTCCCTAAATCGCTCCAGGCAAATGTTGGGATGGTTCCTCCGAAAGGGCACGGCCGACTTCCTTCCCCGTCCTTTCCTAATCCGATGAGACCGATGACCTCGCTGTCTGGTCTCCTCCCCCAAAACAACCCAACCCTCAGTTGTGTCGATAAGTTTGGTCCGAACGGCACAACCAAATGTGGCTCGTGTTGGCCGTTCCGCAGGACATTCATGTCCGTCAGCTGGGAACTATTTGTAAGAGAAGTGTCTGATATAGGTTATTGCCTGTCTGGTTGAGAGTCCGTATGTAAGGTTACTTTTTTCTTTTAAATGAATATATTTGGGCAAGGCTTTACAGCTCTCTGTAAGTGTACTTACGGCAGCCCTTTGGGCGTGCAGTGTTTTCTGTTGTCTATAAAAAGGTATTACCTTTCTCGTTTGCCAAGTTGTTAAACATTTGTTAGCAACTAAATCAAGCTGATGGGCTTTACGTATAAATGTTCTCTGACTGGGAGTTTATTATTGTAAATGTTATTTCTTCACTATTTGTTAATACAAAATACAGTTATTTGCAATTCATGTGCAATGTTACCCTTTTTTAAGGTACTGTCTCTCTCATTCGAAGAGTTGTTATATTTGCTTGGGTACTGAAAGCCAACTGATAGGCTTCATGTACATATGTTCTCACTTGAAGTTTATGACAACTGTTATTTCTGTTCAGTGACTTCAATAAATATTGCGAACAATAAAAGGTGAATTCTCCCCTGCCCTAAGGTCTAGTCCTTCCGCTTAGTCCTTTGGGCGTTTTATGATACGCCGAGGTAATACCGGTTTCAAAGGGAATAAAAGGTTTTGAAATGTGGTGCTACAGAAGAATGCTGAAGATCAAATGAGTAGATTACGTAACTAATGACGAGGTACTGAATAGAATTGGGAAGAAGTTTGTGGTACAACCTGACCAAAGGAAGGGATCGGTTGGTAGGACACATTCTGAGACATCAGGGGATCATCAATTTAGTACTGGAGGGAAGCGTGTGGGGTAAATATCGTTGAGGTATACCAAGAGATGAATACAGTAAGCAGATTCAGAGGGATGTAGGTTGCAGTAGTTACTCGGAGACGAAGAGGCTTGCACAGGATAGAGTAGCATGGAGAACTGCATCAAACCAGTCTTCTGACTGAAGACCACAACAACAACAACAATGTTTATTTGTGTATGTTAGAAGACAAATAGCTATTTCGAGGATGGTCCCAGTATCTCCTCTTCTGCTGCTCACCTATTTGTATGCAACACTTAAAAGACAGACATAATATAACTTTACGCAGCCTACACACTGGCAGAGACAAGGTCGGTTTAATACAAAGATTAGAGGACGATGGAATTTAAATTCCCGAGCCTACATATTCTGATAAACTGTAAGAGTTGGAAATTATTTTTACCTCAACTATTATGGTTGAGAATTGCATAACTGATCCTAAATTCATTCTTGTGGGGACAGGGTTGGTATCCTAGATACTCTCTAAACTAGCCTTGCCAAATCCGTTAATAACCTTCCCGAGCCTGCGCTAAGGCGGAACAAACGCACAAGCAAAAGAAGAAGAATCTACAAAATAATTGATTAACCGGCAATAACAATGCTTAAACAACTTATCGGGAATGCAGTGGGCTAACGTCATTGGCAGTCGCCAATATTTCGCCATCCGACCATTTTCAAGACAAAGGCAAAGAAAGATAAATGTGCGTGACAATCTAAGCCATTGGTGGGCAGGGCTGCGCCGACACGGAAACCGTCAGCTGGCAGATGTAGAAATAAAACACACACAATAAGGCAATTAATGCCATTACACAAACAAAGATGACCAACTTGAGACGTTATCAATAGTGAAACAACAACCAGCAACAGGTGAGCAGGTAGCATTAAGTGTGTTCCTCTGTTGTTCGACCATGACGACAGTAGGATTCAAAGCATATTTTTGGCCAAAAATGTGTGTCTCTATTGATAAGCTCACTTGCTAGTTTGACGGAATTGGAATTCCGACATCATCCGCAACCGGTCGATTAAATTAGTTCAATAGGAACAAGTGAAAATTTGTTCCGGTCGTGGACTCGACCCCAAATTCTCCGCTTTATGTGAGCTGTCACGTTAACCAATGTGGCTATCTGAGCACGCTTTATCTCCAACACAAATTCCCAACTTGCCGCACACGAAATACACTATTGGCCATTAAAATTGCTACACCAAGAAGAAATGCAGATGATAAACGGGTATTTATTGGACAAATATGTTATACTAGAACTGACTTGTGATTACATTTTCACACAATTTGGGTGCATAAATCCTGATAAATCAGTGCCCAGAACAACCACCTCTGACCGTAATAACGGCCTTGATACGCCTGGGCATTGAGTCAAACAGATCTTGGATGGAGTGCCGGCCGGAGTGGCTGAGCGGTTCTAGGCACTTGTCTGGGACCGCGCGACCGCTACGGTCGCAGGTTCGAATCCTCCCTCGGGCATGGATGTGTGTGATGTCCTTAGGTTAGTTAGGTTTAGGCGCTTCAGTCCGGAACCGCGCGACCGCTGCGGTCGCAGGTTCGAATCCTGCCTCGGGCATGGATGTGTGTGATGTCCTTAGGTTAGTTAGGTTTAAATAGTTCTAAGTTCTAGAGGACTGATGACCTTACATGTTAAGTCCCATAGTGCTCAGAGCCATTTGAACCATTTTTGGATGCAGTGTACAGGTACAGCTGCCCATGCAGCTTCAACACGATACCACAGTTTATCAAGAGTAGTGACTGGCTTATTGCGACGAGCCAGTTGCTCGGCCACCATTGACCGTATGTTTTCAGTTGGTGGGAGATCTGGAGAATGTGGTGGCAGTCAAACATTTTCTGTAACCAGGAAGGCCCGTACAGGACCTGCAACATGCGGTCGTGCATTATCCCGCTTAAATGTAGGGTTTTGCAACGATCGAATGAGGGGTAGAGCCACGGGTCGTATCACATCTGAAATGTAACGTCCACTGTTCAAAGTGCCGTCAATGCAAACAAGAGGTGACCGAGACGTGTTACCAATGCCACCCCATACCATCACGCCGGGTGATACGCCAGTATGGCGATGACGAATACACGCTTCCAATGTGCGTTCACCGCGATGTCGCCAAACACGGATGCGACCATCATGATGCTGTAAACAGAACCTGAATTCATCCAAAAAAATCATCTTTTGCCATTCGTGCACCCAGGTTCGTCGTTGAGTACACCATTGCAGGGACTCCTGTCTGTGATGCAGCGTCAAAGGTAACCGCAGTCATGGTCTCCGAGCTGATAGTTCATGCTGCTGCAAATGTCGTCGAACTGTTCGTGCAGATGGTTGTTGTCTTGCAAACGTCCCCACCTGTTGACTCAGGGATCAAGACGTTGCTGCACGATCCGTTACATCCATGAGGACAAGATGCCTGTCATCACGACTGCTAGTGATACGATACCGTTGGGATCCAGCACGGCGTTCCGAATTACCCTCCTGAATCCACCGATTCCGTATTCTGCTAACAGTCATTGGATCTCGACCAACTCGAGCAGCAATGTCGCGATACGATAAGCCGCAATCGCGATAGGTTACAATCCGACCTTTATTAAAGTCGGAAACGTGATGGTACGCATTTTTCCTCCTGACACGAGGCATCACAACAACATTTCACCGGGCAACGCGGGTCAATTGCTGTTTGTGTATGAGAAATCGGTTGGAAACTTTCCTCATGTTAGCACGTTGTAGGTGTCGCCACCGGTGCCAACCTTGTGTGAATGCTCTGAAAAGCTAATCATTTGCATATCACAGCATCTTCTTCCTGTCACTTAAATTTCGCGTCTGTAGCACGTCATCTTCGTGGTGTAGCAATTTTAATGGCCAGTAGTGTATGTATAGTCTCTTGTGAATTACCCTCTTTGCTCCCATCCACACGCTGATTCCCGCAAGATGTTGGACAAACAGTGCATCTGCACTGAATCATCGTTAATTGCCGTCAAGACGCATACATATAATGTACGGTGTTGTCTTTGCAGACCGTGCATCACCGAACAACTATATCCATCCTTCCCCGACTCGTTTGTTCCACGCCTTGACCCTTCCAAAGGAAATGCAATGCTCTCCGTGCATTTGTGCCATGCTCTATGGATATCCGTGTCTTGCAGTCCTTCCGTTGTCAGTAAACACACTAAACCGCTTTGCTCGTCTTCTTAAATCAACATTTCACTGTCTTCAACACGAATGTATGAAGTGAACGCTTGATGCGATGCGCGTGCTCGCTCTTTCGTCACGTAGGTGCGCGCTCATGATCTTCTAGTGGCGAATTTGAGACCTCTGCGCTCTTATATGATCCGCACTTTCTTCCCCAGACAATGACAAAATGATCTTTTCAGCGGTTTTCATTTACAGCCTCTGGCTCATTTCTTTTTTTATAAGCTTTACAAAGAATGGTTGGACATGGTAAGAAACATCTTGAGGGGGTAAGAGCCTCAGAAGGTCTTGTGATGTGTGTTCAAAATAGCAAGAATTATCATTCTGTTCCCAAAAGCCTTCAGTGTGACACTCTTATTATTCTGACATTTTTGATTCAGATTGCTTCATCGCACCATCATGTGGTTAACGCGCGATGCTAATGGTGAACAGTGTTTGGGGATTATCACCCAGAAACTGAGGCGCAGTTTGTGTAGCTTGTGTCGAATAACGTCGGAAGTGACAGGTCGTTTGAAGTGCTAGTTAGATTTAAATGCACTTACCTCGCTTTATCTGTGTTACGGCTCTACAGTCATTGGCCGCCCCAGTCACTAAAGACTGGTTGTCAATCACTATCACCCCAGATATTACCTGGAACAATGTTACTCTCGGAAAATCGAAACCCTGAGATACATGACGACGGAGTGAGTGAACAAGTAACTGGGTCGATTCTCAAGCATATCGAGATATGTGCTTCCTGTAACAGTGTTCTCGGTAAAGAGAAATGGACCATACACCATTCCCCATGAAACTACACAAACGCGTTAAATTTTGGAGAGTCCCTCTCATGTTGTACGACTGCATGTGGTTCTTCCGTACTCTGTATTCTCACATTGTGACGGTTCACCTTTCCATTTAAATGGTATGTTGCCTCGTCACTAAACGCTAAGTGTGGAAGAAAACCGTCATCTTCCATCTTGCCAAGAATGAAATTACCGAACTCCACACGTTATTGTTTGTCACCATCACGAAGAGCTTGCAGTACCTGAATTTTGTATGGTTTCGTGTGTAAAGTCGACGCAACACACGCCAGATGGACGTCGGGGCATGTTGAACTGTCGAGCTGCACGGCGAACTGATTTTTGCGGGCTCCTTGTGAAACTATGGCGGATGCGTTCGACGTCTGTGTCAGACACTCGGGGACGCTCCGGCGATTTGCCTTTACACAAATAACCTGTTTCTCGGAATTGTTTATTCCATCGTCTAATGCTCTGTGCTGCAGGAGGATCGACATCATACCTAGTACGCAAGTCACGCTGAACAATTATTTCTGACCCGCACTGTGCAAAATGTAGAACACAAAACGCTTTCTGTTGTCCTGACACCATTTTTACTAGAACTAAAGGGGCGCACACTACTGCTACCTAGCGGGAATCGTGTAAAACTCCAGAATTTGTTCTTTCCACAGTGCGTTGTTCACGCAGATAGCTCAGATAACAAAATAGTTACTATGTTTTTAAATTGGATGATTCTTTTTGATGCATCCTGTACATCTATTTCAATCAACCTTCTCGTTGTGTTTTGAAACTTCCAAGCGAGTTTCTTCTGAACGAGGATGGTCAATTCTTACGTGCCTAGCTGATTGTATTAAACAGCTGCTGTGACATGTGAAGTGACAGGCAATAATTGTGGGCCACACCACTTCCTCCTTCTGCCTCCTGGATTTCTACCTCACCATCTATGGCCACCCCATTGTCCTCACTCACACCCTCAAGTACCCTGGCATCACCCTCGACCACCACCTTTCCTGGACCCCCCATCTCTAGACAGTCCAAACCAAGGCTCGTAACCATCTCCGTCTCCTCAAACTCCTCTCTGGTCGAACATGGGGATTAGACGATTCCACTATCCTACATTCCTATAAGCCCCTCATTGGCCCCATCCTGTGTTATTCCCACCCCACTTGGATCTCAGCCCCCCCCCCATCTACTACAAATCTCTCCAAACCCTTGATGCCTCGCTTATCGCATCCGTCTCCTGTCCCCCATGAGGATCCTCTATGATTTCATACTCTTCCCCATCTCCGCCTGTTCCTTGAACAAGTACTAATCCTATACATCTCCCACAAACTGGATCCTCCCACCCTTTGGTTTCCCCCACCCTCTTCCACCTCAGCTCGCTGTTGCGCCTCTACCAGTGTCCCACCTGGTCTCCATCTCCACACGCTCCATACCCTCGCCCAAGGTGGCTTCCACCAACCCCCCCTCCCGGATAATGTCCTCGCGCCTTTCATATACCCCTCCTACCAGCTCTAATCCCCCCTTCTTCCCCCCACCTCCTCAGGGCTCCCTCTCTCCCATGCTCTCCACCTTTCCCTTCTTTCTCCTTTTCCTCTGCCACCTACCTTCTTCTCCTTTCCATCCCCCCGGGCTTCGGGCTCCTTTCCTTCTCCCCTCCACTGCCTCCCTCTCCTGGTTTCCCCCTCCTATCTCCCTTTTCTTCTCCCCCTTACCCTTCACATGGTGGTAGGCCCCCCCTCCCTTTGGTGCAGTGATTTTTAACGTTTTTTTTTTTTGTTATGCCAGTGTTAACCTGTGCCGTGTGCAGTGCTACGCTACATCGCCACCAACAGTGTCGCCAGTTTCACTCATTTGTGTTCCCACTATGGTGCTTCTTTGTTTTCACTTCGGTCTACAGTGCTGCTCCTCCGCATGTGTGTGGCTCTCATCTATGTTTTTCTAATCTACCTTTTATAAACATCTGTTTTTGTTATCGTTTATGCACCCATTTTTACCATTCTCGTTTATGTATTCTTTCTCATGTGCTTACGTTTTTTGTAACTCTCTTGGCTGAAGAGCAGCGTATTGTGCAGCTGCCAGCCCGCCCCATTATGTGGAATGAAATAACAATAAAGGAAAAAAATGCGAAATGGAACATTCATGCTTTTTAGCCTTCGAAAGGAAATTTTGAAGACTCTCTTCGCTTACTCCTCACTTGCGCCATTTAAAATCGTCATTACCAATTCCCAATAGCACACAGTAAAAGCAAAAAGTTTGTTCCTTACAACGCTGCCACTTAACCACGTTTTGAACTTTGCCATTGTGTTTGGAAAAGTCTTACAAATTTTCCATAAGGTTTTCTTAGTTGACAGACTTGACGTTGGCTTTCGTTCTTTGACCAGGAGTTTATCTTCCAAAGAAAGGCGAGAGAAAAATGCAGATTTTTTCAGTTAAAAAATCCAGTAGGTCTTGTGATGAAATAAAGGCGTCCATGGGAGTTTGATGTAGTCAGCAGTACCATGTTTTACAACATAGCGATTTAAATATTAGGCAATTTACAGTTTTCCCTTCGACAACACAGTGTCAAGACAGATTAACGATGATACCTAACACGTGGCTGACCACACTGAAGCATATTTTATTAATCAGATAACCACTACCACTGTTTACTACAATTTTACTATTTAGTCCATGTGCCAGGTTTAACCATAAGCATGTATATGTTGATCTGAAAACCAACAGACACGCTACAGAACTACCAACGTTTGAAATAAATAAGGCCACTAAATTCTAATCTGTGGAACAATGAAAGTACATAAGCTATTTCCTGTCATCATCGAACAACATTCATTGATGCATTCACATTTATGTTCTATGAATTATGAATGTCTTCTCGTCCTCCGTGTTTCAAATAAACACTTAAATTAAGAATTTATGCTTTCTCATTCTGCCTGGTTTACTGCTAGTGTGCTAGACGATGCAATTTAGCGCTATCTTTTAGGGAACTGCTCAAAGACTTGTCAATACACTGGCGTGTATCCACCTGCTGGCGAGAAGTAGAAACAAATCAAATGTCAGCTTTGAAAAACGGTATCCACGATGTAAAAATTCCAATCCACCACGTAAAAGAAACGGGCTTACTGCACTTGCTTGTAAGAAGCACTGAAGTCTGAGCTGCTACTGGTTACAAAGCTAAAGGAGTGGTACAATACATTGGTGGATGCAGATACGAAGTTCAAATGTAAAATATTTGAAAACATTACGATACTACGTGACCAGATCGGATTAAATTCAGTATGGGCGAAGAATTTTGAAATTTTTTGGTAGGCTCGGCCCTAGAGCCTTAATCGACGCTTCGCCACTGTTGATGGATGGATCTCTGTGGTTTAAAGCGTTCGAGTGGAACGCTCAAACAAGATCTTGTGCTTAGTTATAAGGGTGTATTCGGCAACAGCATATTTTACTAGATTTTTGTGTTTGATGTGCAACCGATGTTCGGTACAGAGTTGGGAAACGGTTAGATGAGACTATCCGATGAGCCGGACGGAGTGGCCGAGGGGTTCTAGGCGCTTCAGTACGGAACCGCGCGACCGCTACGGTCGCAGGTTCGAATCCTGTCTCGGGCATGGATGTGTGTGATGTTCTTAGGTTAGTTAGGTTTAAGTAGTTCTAAGTTCTAGGGGACTGATGACCTGAGATGTTAAGTCCCATAGTGCTCAGAGCCATTTGAACCATTTGAACTATCCGATGTAGCTGCGTCATCATTCTCATGAAATATTGTACACTTCTTGACTTTGACGCCATTACTGCCCTTCACAGGGCGTAACAAGACTTTGACTTTCTTAAGTGGACAATGTACGATTTTATTTCCATGTCTTTTTACGATTTGTCAGTTTCATTTGACATTGCTTCACAGAATGGAAGGAACATCGCGTGTTGATCTTGTTGTGGTGACTGAATTCATTTTGGTTTGCATTTTCCAGAGAGTGCTAACTTGACTGCATGTGCCCGATAGTCGCTTCGTTTGAACGCAGAGCATGTGGCATTTCCGTGTTCTTCAAAGTGATTTTCACAGTGACCTGGACGTCTACGAAATTACATTGACATCCGGCTATATCTTATGGATGTTTCCCTTTCTTTGTCGCGCAATGTATTCCTCCTGATTCTAAATATTGTGTTAATTTTTCTTCACTATATTCTGTCGTGATGAAAATTACATCAAAGTAATAGTATTTATCCTTATTAGAGTCACCACATTTGTGCCACTTCAGCCGTTGCGACGGTACGTCACATCATATCAGGAGTAAATACTTTCGCTCTGCCTCTTAAAATTAAAATCTAGAGTTTAAACAGGTACTGTACGTAACACGACTCTCTTTTTAGGTATCTGTATTAGACGATGGGTTCATGACGTCTTATGTCTGGTCACTGCCAGTGCATTACAAGAAATAGACGTTGAATGAGTATTCACAGCACAAAGCGATCCCATACCTTTGCGGCGTTGTTAAGTTCACCGAGTTCTCTTGGTAATGACTCAGAGATTTAAGACCCCATAAGACGGATGACCTCACCTGCTTCAGTTCATGAAATGTCAAACCGTTATCCTCTCCAGTACTTCACTTATACGAGGGGACTTCAAAAAGTAAATTACTCATTCTTGTGGCAGGTTAACCGACTTTTATCGAATACTGCACTAAGTGGTGTGGACCGGGCACATGCCCAGTGGGCAGGACATTTATAAATGGGCATTTGCCTGGGGATTTGCCCAAAGCACTTTTAAGTGCTCAAAATGGTTCAAATGGCTCTGAGCACTATGGGACTTAACTTCTGAGGTCATCAGTCCCCTAGAACTTAGAGCTACTTAAACCTAACTAACCTAAGGACATCACATACATCCATGCCCGAGGCAGGATTCGAACCTGCGACCGTACCGGTCGAGCGTTTCCACACTGTAGCGCCTAGAACCGCTCGGCCACTCTGGCCGGCAATTGCTCAAAATCTCGGCATTTATAAAACAGTACTTTTTAAAGTGTTTACTGCTAGAATATATAAATTATCAATTAAAATAAGGGATGTGACATACTCCCGATTTTAAAAGTTAGTAAATTGTACACTTAAGCCTACATATATCCTTTACTGCCTTTATTACTAAGAACGAAAGGAAAGAAGATGCTTTTTACTATATTGCCCTTAGGTTATCGCTTTGTAATGTGACACATTTTATAATCCGTGTCAAATATCTGAATATTATCGAAGAATGATTATTGATAGCAAATTTTTTACAGACTGTATTGTTCAGCTAGCGTGTGTTTCTTGATGCTCAATGTTTTCAGTGAAAAAAAAAAGCCTTATTGTCAGACGTAGCGACATTTCAGACTGACTATAGTTTCCTGTTCTGCTCTTTCCTTTATCTACTTCCGAATGACTGCACTGTTCTGAACATAAAATTGACCTCTTTAAAGAAGTAAAAAGTTATGTCTACAGTCCAATTTATTTCTGCTTATAACTCCCCTAACCCTCAAGCAGCTTTCTGAACTTTGTTACCCAACCAATAAATAAGCAGTGTTGCAAAACACCTTTCCAAATACAAAATATCAGCTTTAAATTTTTTTGTAAGCCCCACTTATCAATTAATCCCTAAAATGCAAAACTGCCCAGGCACGTATGAATTTTGGGCATTTGCCCACGCAATTTATCCTGCTCATTTGCCCCAACTTATAAATGTCCAGGCATTTTACATCATTAATTGCACTACATTCCGAGTGACACACACACATGATGTTATTTTTGAACATACTCACCAAGTCTCTGTAACCAATGGCCGGAAAGTTCTACAAATCGTTCAGTTCCTCGGTGACAGAAAACTACTTCATGGTCACAGAGCCATTCTAGAACTGCTAGTACAAGGGCAACCTATCTTCTACCCCACTTTGCAGGTTGCCTACATCAGGGGCAATCATACATTCATTCATTCATTCATTCATTTTTTTTTTAAATTTATCTATTCATTGTTCCGTGGGACCAAATTAAGGAGAAGTCTCCATGGTCATGGAACGAGTCAATACATGAAATTATAACACGATATTAGAAACAGATAAAATGAAATATAAAAAACACATATTCAGGTGACAAGTCGTAAGCTTAAATAAATAAAATCAACAATGTAACACTGGAATTTACTTAATTTTTTAGCTCTTCCAGGAGCTCCTCGACAGAATAGGAGTGAGCCATGAGGAAGCTCTTCAGTTTAGACATAAAAGAGTTTGGGCTACTGCTAAGATTTCTGAGTTCTTGTGGTAGCTTATTGAAAATGGATACAGCAGAATACTGCACTCCTTTCTGCACAAGAGCCAAGGAAGTGCATTCCACATGCAGATTGGATTTCTGCCTAGTGTTAACTGAGTGAAAGCTGCTAACTCTTGGGAATAGGCTAATATTGCTAGCAACAAACGACATTAAAGAAAATATATACTGTGAGGGCAATGTCAGAATTCCCAAACTATTGAATAGGGGTCAACAAGAGGTTCTCGAACTTACACCACATATAGCTCGAACAGCCCGTTTTGAGCCAAAAATACCCTTTTTGAATCAGAAGAATTATCCCAAAAAATAATACCATATGACATAAGCGTATGAAAATATGTGGAGTAGGCTACTTTCCTTGTGGAAATGTCACTTATTTCAGATACTGTTCTAATGGTAAATAAAACAGCGTTTAGTTTCTGAACAAGATCCTGGACATGGGCTTTCCACAACGGCTTACTATCTATCCGAACGCCTAGGAACTTGAACTGTTCCGTCTCGCTTATAATATGCCCATTATGTCTGATCAAAATATCGGTTCTTGTTGAATTGTGAGTTAGAAACAGTAAAAACTGAGTCTTACTGTGATTTAGCATCAAATTATTTTCCACAAGCCACGAACTTATTTCATGAACTACATTAATTGATACTGTTTCAATATTACACACAAGATCCTTCACTACCAAGCTGGTGTCATCAGCAAACAGAAATATTTTTGAATACCTGTAATACTAAAAGGCCTATCATTTATATAAATAAGAAACAGCAGTGGCCCCAGCACCGATCCTTGGGGAACACCCCACTTAACAGTGCCCCATTGGGATTGAACATCACTACCACTCTCAATATTTCGGAGAATTACCTTCTGCTTTCTGTTCTTAAAGTAAGAGGCGAACCAATTGTAAGCTACTCCCCTTACTCCATAATGGTCCAACTTCTGCAGTAATATTTTGTGGTCAACACAGTCAAAAGCCTTCGCTAAATCAAAGAAAACACCTAGCGTTCGCAACCTTTTATTTAATCCGTCCAAAACCTCACAGAGAAAAGAGAATATAGCATTTTCAGTTGTTAAACCATTTCTAACACCAAACTGAACATTTTACAGCAAATTATGTGAACTTAAATGCTCCAGTAACCTTGTATATACAACCTTCTCGATAACTTTAGCAAACATCGATGGCATAGAAATAGGTCTAAAATTGTCAACATTATCAATATCTCCCTTTTTATAAAGTGGCTTCACTACTGAGTACTTTAATCGAACACGAAACCGACCACTCCTAAAGGAAAAGTTACTGATATGGTTAAGTACTGGGCTAACATACATAGAACAATACTTCAGTATTCTGCTAGATACCCCGTCATATCCATGAGAGTTCTTGGTCTTTATTGATTTAATTATTAACTCAATCTCCCTCCTGTCAGTATCATGGAGGAGCATTTCAGTTAACAGTCTCGGAACACTTTCTTCTAAGAGCGCTATATGATTCTCTGTTGGGACTAGGTTTCTATTTAGTTCACCTGCTATATTCGGAAAGTGATTATTAAATACTGTATGCGACTTATCAGTAACACAGACATTCCCACTACGTACTGATTCTATATCCTCGATCTGTCTCTGCAGACCAACCACTTCCTTTACGACTGACCATGTGGTTTTAATTTTATCTTGAGACTTAGCTATTCTATCTGAATACCACATACTTTTTGCCTTCCTAATAACATTTTTAAGCACCTTACAATACTGTTTGTAATGGGCTGCTGCATTTAGATTTTGACTGTTTCTAACGTTTTGATATAATTGCCACTTTGTTCTACAAGATATTCTTATCCCTCTAGTCAGCCAGCCAGGCTGCCTGTTTGTGCTAGTACCCTGTTTTGAACGTTCTAACGGAAAGCAACTTTCAAAGAGCACGAGAAAAGTCTTGAGAAAACCATTATATTTATCGTCTACTGTATCAGCGCTATAAACATCTTGCCACTCTTGTTCATTGATAAGGTTTACAAAGGTCTCTACAGCAACTGGATCAGCTTTCCTAAACAGCTGATGACTATATTTAACACGTGTTGCAGCACAAAAATCTTTTAGAGTTAAAATTTGTGCATCATGATTGAAAGGCCATTCACCTTTTTGCTAACAGAATGCCCTTCTAGTAATGAGAAATGAACAAAAATGTTGTCTATTGTTGTTCTACTGTTCCCTTGCACTCTCGTTGGAAAGAATACGGTTTGCATAAAATTATATGAATTAAGGAGGTGTACCAGCATCCTCTTCGTTGCACAACCACTTATACAATTAATATTGAAGTCACCACATATAACTAACTTTTTGTATTTCCTATAAAGTGAACCAAGAACCTCCTCTAGCTGTAGCAAAAATGTTGTGAAATCGGAGTCTGGGGATCTATAAATAACAACAGTTAGAAGTTTAGCTCCATTAAATTTAACCACACCTGCACAACATTCAAACACCTTTTCAGTGCGGTACTTTGAAACATCAATTGACTCAAATGGGATGCCGTTTTTCACATACATGGCTACTCCCCCACACCGCAAAGAGCTCCTCGAAAAGCTGCCAGCCAACCTGTATCCTGGTAAAGGAAGCCTCTGAATTATCTCCTTATTTAAGAAGTGTTCAGATTTACCAATAATTTCAGAGTCAACATCTATAAGCAGTTCACTAACTTTATCTCTAATACCTTGTATATTTTGATGAAATATACTAATTCTCTCATTACTCGGATACCTAAGCTTTGTCAAAAGTGGTTCCTTTGTTAGAGAGACTTCCCTTAAGCAAGAATACCTATCAGCTGACTTCAATCTAAAAAAGGTGCAGCTCTAACACCCACTACTGCAGGAATTTTCCCATGAGTGATCCCACCAACCCCACCTATGCTGTCACCTATAAGCTTTGCCAACCTCCCCTTCCCATGCCCGTTGAGGTGCAGGCCATGTCTAGTGAAACCTGTCCTGCTGATAGACTCCACTGACACCACTGAAATGTGACCCATGTTTTCTGTCATCAGCGCACCCCCAAGTTTCATGTTATTACGCCTGACGGCTGTATTAAGATGAGGCCGATCGTGACGCTGAAACAGTTCCACGAAATGCACATTCGTGTTGCCAGTCTGAGTGGCTATCTTTTCCAGGTCACCATCTATGTCATACTCCCCATCCCTATCAATACTGTTACCACCCCACCCACAATCACTACCTGATCCTCTTTAGTAAAATCCCTACATAACCTCCCTATGTTAACAGTCACCTGAGCCAATCCTGCATTAGGCTTCACAATGCTGGTGACCTGATACTCACTCCCCAGCACTTCCTGCAACTGCTGGCCTACGCCTCTGCTATGAGAACTACCTAACAGCAGAACCTTCTTCTTCCTCTTCGACTTTGTAACTGTTCTAGCCACCGTAACTACTGAGGTCTGCTGCATACTTCCTACATCCACAGCTACTAGAGATTCCTCTCCACTAGACTCTGATAGTTGGTCATATCTATTGTAAACACCAATAGTAAAACTATCTGAAAATCTTCTTCTCCTAGCAGACCTCTTGCCAACAGCCAGCTCCCATTCCCCAACCCCCTCCTCCCTCCTCATCCTATCTAGCTCCTCCTCTGCGTTTTTCAACTGCACCTGAAGGGCACAGATCTTATTCTCCTGCTCCTCTATCAACTTACTCTTGCTACATAACCTGCAGTTCCAGGAGAGGATCTCAGCAGAATGCCCACTGGCTTCCCCACTGCATTCCCCCCAGTGAAAATACTTCGAACAAGTCCCACACCGCAATCCACTACTCACGAACCTACGGCAAAGCCCACACTTTTCACTCATGGTAAAATTTTACTTTTTCTAAGTTCCGCTACTACAATAAGAAGATGTTAAAAACCTGGCTACAATAATCACAAACTTACTCTACAAGGGAAGTTACTATTATTAACAGTATTAATAAACAACAAATGTGAATATAACAAAAGACTAATACAGAAAGAGAATCAAACGTCTAATGACACAGTAACGAAGCTGAAAACAGTTCCCAAAAGGTTCTTCTGAAATTATTTCACTAGAAGACACAAAAAACACCGGTTGAAGGCTACTAAAGTTCCTAAATAAACCACTATACACAAACAATTAATTAGAACTTAGCTTTCGATGCGCCGCTACGGCTGCAACTGGTCAGCGCGAAATGTAAACACAGGTAAGAGGTTACGTTGCTCGATACGAAAGACTCACAAATATCAGGTCACAACACAAGAAAGGCAGAGGTGAATGAAGAAACCACTAATAAGTCACTTATATAGTAAATATCACAAAAACCGTTAAAATATGTATCTGAAACCTAAAAATATATAAAAACTTAGAGAGCGATCTCACACGCAGTCACTCGCTTATGACGTCACACCAAAATAGTCCTGGAGACAAAGGGAAAGCTGACACAATTTCGAGGTGAAAAACAGAGTGAAATAAGCCGTTTGCACTACCCTTTCATATTAATAGTTCAACAATTTCAGGAGTCAAATAGATCGCTTAAATCACTCACTTCAACCTTATGGTGATCCTTCTTCGGAATACAACATATTTTCAACGTTTGAGTATCGCACACCAACATTATGCAAATCAAGTAATGAAATTTCCATCACAAACATATCATGGACAAACTATTGTTCTCTTCTGATTGACAGTCCTTAACCTATTGTTCTGCTAAGAGGATTAAAACCCCCTGGGGTGATTCATCTTTTTGACTGACAGCTCATGACCTCCTGAGGATAATCGTTCCTTTGGCTGACAGTTCCTTAACCTACTGTTCCCCCACCTCTCCCCCTCCTCCTCCTGCTGCACCTCCTCCTCCCCCATCCATCTGGGAACTCTCCTCACCAATACAAGCACACTTTGGATATCAGTGTAATTAACTAATTGACTAAATCGACCAAGTAATTAAATCCACCCTCTGAGAAACTCCACAGCCCTCAGACTCCCCTCCCCCTCCCGGAAAATGGCGGAGAAAAGACTCAGTTGATCAGCCATTTGGAGGGAAATCGATTGCAGTGTATGGAATATTGTCTAAAGAATTTAGACAATGTAGTTTATTTATTCACTCTAAAGAACTTGGTGGGAAATTGATTGCAGTGTATGGAATATTGTTTAAACAATTTAATTTAGACAATGCGTGGAATATTGTTTATTTAAACAATTTATGGGATACAAGACAGTGTTTGGGATATAATTCATTTATTTAGTTAAAGCATCTGTCGGGAAATTGACTGCAGTGTATGGAATATTGTTTATTTAAACAGTTTGTGGGTGACAAGGCAGTATGGAACATTTAAACAGTTGCGACGCTTTTTTATTCTGATCGCGCCTGTTTAGTTTAGTTTATATTTGCTGCCAGAAGCAGGGATGTTAAGGCTTTTATTACACCTGTATATTTTCCTCGCTTTTCGAAGTGCACTGGCGTCTAAACACAGATGGGGAAACCAGAACAACTACATATCTAGAAGTTCACGACACATTTCGAAACCAAACGTCACTTTCCGCAGAGGCACAAATTACTAGAATCTCAGCGACAAACTATTTTATACAAAATGAGAAACATAAAGCAGTCATATTGCACTGACAGTTGAGCCCCGCAAAAATGGCCTACAGATCACGAATGGAATGAATTGCGGTGTAGTAGCCACCGTTTAGGGTCTCAGGTTCATGTCTCTAACACCAGGGCACACAACGAAGGTCAAAACCGCCCGATGTCCTAATTACAGATCACATTACTAAATACCACCGACCACAGACCACATATCAACCTCCTTTGATCTCGCGGCCTGCAAACAAAGCATCAAATGCTGGCATTCTGCTGATCAGAGAAGTCCGGGCTCGCTTCCTGTCCCTGTCTTTCTCTGGAGGCCACTAAATGATTGTCAGTGTCAAAAAACGTCCCAAAACATGCAGATGGAGGTTTGCTCCTCTCCTCAGAATACTGCATTCCTGTCGCCTAATGCTGGAGACAAAGGGAAAGCTGACGTAATTTCTATATCAAAAACACGGTGAAATAAGCCGTTTGCACTACCCTTTCGAATTAATAGTTCAACAATTTACAGGAGTCAAATAGATCGCTTAAAACACTCACTTCCTCCTTATGGTGATCCTTCTTCAGAATACAACATATTTTCAACGTTTGAGTATCGCACACCAACATTATGCAAATCAAGTAATGAAATTTCCATCACAAACATATCATGGACAAACTATTGTTCTCTTCTGATTGACAGTCCTTAACCTATTGTTCTGCTAAGAGGATTAAAACCCCCTGGGGTGATTCATCTTTTTGACTGACAGCTCATGACCTCCTGAGGATAATCGTTCCTTTGGCTGACAGTTCCTTAACCTACTGTTCCCCCACCTCTCCCCCTCCTCCTCCTGCTGCACCTCCTCCTCCCCCATCCATCTGGGAACTCTCCTCACCAATACAAGCACACTTTGGATATCAGTGTAATTAACTAATTGACTAAATCGACCAAGTAATTAAATCCACCCTCTGAGAAACTCCACAGCCCTCAGACTCCCCTCCCCCTCCCGGAAAATGGCGGAGAAAAGACTCAGTTGATCAGCCATTTGGAGGGAAATCGATTGCAGTGTATGGAATATTGTCTAAAGAATTTAGACAATGTAGTTTATTTATTCACTCTAAAGAACTTGGTGGGAAATTGATTGCAGTGTATGGAATATTGTTTAAACAATTTAATTTAGACAATGCGTGGAATATTGTTTATTTAAACAATTTATGGGATACAAGACAGTGTTTGGGATATAATTCATTTATTTAGTTAAAGCATCTGTCGGGAAATTGACTGCAGTGTATGGAATATTGTTTATTTAAACAGTTTGTGGGTGACAAGGCAGTATGGAACATTTAAACAGTTGCGACGCTTTTTTATTCTGATCGCGCCTGTTTAGTTTAGTTTATATTTGCTGCCAGAAGCAGGGATGTTAAGGCTTTTATTACACCTGTATATTTTCCTCGCTTTTCGAAGTGCACTGGCGTCTAAACACAGATGGGGAAACCAGAACAACTACATATCTAGAAGTTCACGACACATTTCGAAACCAAACGTCACTTTCCGCAGAGGCACAAATTACTAGAATCTCAGCGACAAACTATTTTATACAAAATGAGAAACATAAAGCAGTCATATTGCACTGACAGTTGAGCCCCGCAAAAATGGCCTACAGATCACGAATGGAATGAATTGCGGTGTAGTAGCCACCGTTTAGGGTCTCAGGTTCATGTCTCTAACACCAGGGCACACAACGAAGGTCAAAACCGCCCGATGTCCTAATTACAGATCACATTACTAAATACCACCGACCACAGACCACATATCAACCTCCTTTGATCTCGCGGCCTGCAAACAAAGCATCAAATGCTGGCATTCTGCTGATCAGAGAAGTCCGGGCTCGCTTCCTGTCCCTGTCTTTCTCTGGAGGCCACTAAATGATTGTCAGTGTCAAAAAACGTCCCAAAACATGCAGATGGAGGTTTGCTCCTCTCCTCAGAATACTGCATTCCTGTCGCCTAATGCTGGAGACAAAGGGAAAGCTGACGTAATTTCTATATCAAAAACACGGTGAAATAAGCCGTTTGCACTACCCTTTCGAATTAATAGTTCAACAATTTACAGGAGTCAAATAGATCGCTTAAAACACTCACTTCCTCCTTATGGTGATCCTTCTTCAGAATACAACATATTTTCAACGTTTGAGTATCGCACACCAACATTATGCAAATCAAGTAATGAAATTTCCATCACAAACATATCATGGACAAACTATTGTTCTCTTCTGATTGACAGTCCTTAACCTATTGTTCTGCTAAGAGGATTAAAACCCCCTGGGGTGATTCATCTTTTTGACTGACAGCTCATGACCTCCTGAGGATAATCGTTCCTTTGGCTGACAGTTCCTTAACCTACTGTTCCCCCACCTCTCCCCCTCCTCCTCCTGCTGCACCTCCTCCTCCCCCATCCATCTGGGAACTCTCCTCACCAATACAAGCACACTTTGGATATCAGTGTAATTAACTAATTGACTAAATCGACCAAGTAATTAAATCCACCCTCTGAGAAACTCCACAGCCCTCAGACTCCCCTCCCCCTCCCGGAAAATGGCGGAGAAAAGACTCAGTTGATCAGCCATTTGGAGGGAAATCGATTGCAGTGTATGGAATATTGTCTAAAGAATTTAGACAATGTAGTTTATTTATTCACTCTAAAGAACTTGGTGGGAAATTGATTGCAGTGTATGGAATATTGTTTAAACAATTTAATTTAGACAATGCGTGGAATATTGTTTATTTAAACAATTTATGGGATACAAGACAGTGTTTGGGATATAATTCATTTATTTAGTTAAAGCATCTGTCGGGAAATTGACTGCAGTGTATGGAATATCGTTTATTTAAACAGTTTGTGGGTGACAAGGCAGTATGGAACATTTAAACAGTTGCGACGCTTTTTTATTCTGATCGCGCCTGTTTAGTTTAGTTTATATTTGCTGCCAGAAGCAGGGATGTTAAGGCTTTTATTACACCTGTATATTTTCCTCGCTTTTCGAAGTGCACTGGCGTCTAAACACAGATGGGGAAACCAGAACAACTACATATCTAGAAGTTCACGACACATTTCGAAACCAAACGCCACTTTCCGCAGAGGCACAAATTACTAGAATCTCAGCGACAAACTATTTTATACAAAATGAGAAACATAAAGCAGTCATATTGCACTGACAGTTGAGCCCCGCAAAAATGGCCTACAGATCACGAATGGAATGAATTGCGGTGTAGTAGCCACCGTTTAGGGTCTCAGGTTCATGTCTCTAACACCAGGGCACACAACGAAGGTCAAAACCGCCCGATGTCCTAATTACAGATCACATTACTAAATACCACCGACCACAGACCACATATCAACCTCCTTTGATCTCGCGGCCTGCAAACAAAGCATCAAATGCTGGCATTCTGCTGATCAGAGAAGTCCGGGCTCGCTTCCTGTCCCTGTCTTTCTCTGGAGGCCACTAAATGATTGTCAGTGTCAAAAAACGTCCCAAAACATGCAGATGGAGGTTTGCTCCTCTCCTCAGAATACTGCATTCCTGTCGCCTAATGCTGGAGACAAAGGGAAAGCTGACGTAATTTCTATATCAAAAACACGGTGAAATAAGCCGTTTGCACTACCCTTTCGAATTAATAGTTCAACAATTTACAGGAGTCAAATAGATCGCTTAAAACACTCACTTCCTCCTTATGGTGATCCTTCTTCAGAATACAAACATCTTTTCAACATTTGAGTACCGCACACCAACATTATGCAAATCAAGTAATGAAATTTCTTCAATTTTTCCAGGCGTATTTTTGACGAGATAAATTTAGGGTTAACAGCCTGGTATGAGTGTGCATAGGACACAATATTTTGGCAATCGACCACTTTGCCATCATCAAGTGCGCTGATGTACTGACCGGCAGTGGGCCGGCGCCATGTACATATAGGACAATCCCCCTCCCGCTCCTCCCTCAGGCGCTTCCTATGAGTCGGTGCGGTCCGCGCCCCTCGCGCGGTCCAGGTACAGCGTCCGTTCTCCCGCCGTCTGGGCGCTGCGTCCTAGGTCTTCTCGTTCAGGAGGGTCTGCCGGCACCTCTCTCGTTATTCTTCCCTCCTCCCCGAAGTCGGTACACTCTGGGAAATATCAGCGCACCTGATAATGGCAACGTGGTCGATTGCCGAAATATTGTGTCCTATTCACACCCATACCAGGCTGTTCACCCGAGATTTATTTCGTCAATGAAATTTCCATCACAAACGGATCGTAACACTAAATATATCTGAGGTCTTGTGCACACAAACGTTTGAGAGCGCTAACACTCTCTTCCATCACAACATTCCACTACACATCTGATGAAAAAAAATGTTACCGATCACACAAACTAGCGGTCGCGAGGTGCGTGCCATTTGCTGCCAATAGCGTAGCCCCCGTCGCACGGATCAGGAGAGAGACCCTCACCCGAACGGCGAGCGTGCGCGCATTAGAGCTATAAGCAACGCGATTGGATTGACTGGGTTTTTAAATGTACTGTAGAATTTCTAAATTGGTCGTCTCTGCTACATTCGGTAGGATGAAGCAAGGTGCGTGATACAACAGAGACAACAGGAAGTACCACTACAAGACAGCCCCCACTGCTATGTATTGAGAAGCAATAGACACGGCACACTTAAACCACGATCTAATCTGTAGTTGTATTACTTGTCGTGGCTAGATGTTAGAGATCGCTGTCTGTCGGAAACTGACGTAGCGATTGGGTTTATAGAGCACTATAGAATCTTCAAATTGGTTCTCTCCGCTACTTTAGGAAGGAGGAAGCCCTACTGCCTCGTAGGAAAGTGACAATAGCAAATGCCACTGCAAGACAGACCCCACTGATACGTACAGAGAAGTGCTAAACACGACACACTTAAATCACGATCCACTCCGTCGTAGTAGTTGTCATGATGTCGGAGGTAGCTGAAACACTGGCGCATCCCGCCCGCTCCTGTTTTGATATCCACACACAGCTCGCCCATCCCCATGCACACCACCAGTGCCGCATAAAGAGATCCGTGAAAATTACCGCCGTGGCCGCAGTCGCAGTCATGGACGCATGTGTATGCCAGAGCCCACCATCCCTGGCCATGGATGGCATCTGGGGGTGATTGGAGTGGCAGGAATTCGGATGTTATCAGTATGTCCAGTGCAAACTCCCATCATATTGAATCCTCTCTCACGCAACACACACACACGTCCGCTTCTGTCGTGTTCACCCAGCACACTGGTCACTTCGCCAGCAGGTAGGCACATACTTTGTACACATCAAAAGCTGAGCTAATCCATTACTTCCGGTTGGCGATTCCTAGTGACCACACTTGCAGGCAGCTGCGGTGCACTGTGAGATAAGCAGTTGCAGCTTGGACGCAAACAGTAGTTCTAAACAATTCCGCCCCGGCATAGACCCATCAGTTTAAGAAATCTACTTTGCGCAATCCGAGGCAACGATGTTGTTGCCTGTACACCGCGAATTTCTCATACAAAATCTAGATTCCTCCAGTTTATACGAGTTATTTCCGAAGATAGAAGAAATCGGACGATACACGCGTTTTCACAGCGCTAAAGTATTGTTACTTGTTATGAAAATCCTGTACAGAACTATGTCATAGGCTATAATCCCTCTAAGTATCCTTTGATCAGGTAGAAAAATATCATTTCTTATATGTCATGTCATGCGTCACAGGACTAGAATATTAATCTCATTTTTGGCTCAAGACACAGTGGTAAGATCCACCACGGTCACAGGACGCTTCCTTACTTTCGTATTCTCTCTTATTGCAAGCAAATATCTCGTCACAAGTGAGGTCTCTTAAGGTAACAGCACAGAGAAGTTGAAATATAGGTTTTACACTACGTATCACTTTACAAATTCGGTAAAACATCTGATTTTATTACGATGGTTGTCTCTCCCTGTACAAGTAGACGACTGAAATAACCCCTCAACGAAAAGAAACACCAAGTGAAATATCATATACGTGGTGCTCTAGCCGTCACCCACACACACCACGTGCCATGTCACCGACATCAAATTGACAGGCTAATTAATTAAATTGATCATGAGGGTCACTTTTAATGGCATGTAATTTTTCTTTTTCAGTAGTCGGATTACACTCACCAGGTAGTTCAAATGGGAATCCCTGGAGGGAAGATGAAGTTATTTTCGAGGAACACTTTTGAGAACTGACATTTGAGGCTGACCACAGAAGGATTCTACCGTCAACAACATACATTATGTGTAAGGACCGTGCTATTAAAAACACGACCACAATGGCTATGTTACTGTCACCCTGCATAAAAATTGGTCTTGGTTCTACAGGCACACACAAGAGTCGTTGACAGTGTAACGCTTTCTGGTAGAAATGGTGTCAGTGATTTGGAACCAAGTCTCTCCACTCAACCACATACTTGCGTTGGATCCTCTGAAGAAGTCTTTTAATGATTATGGCTACTAGTGAATAATATTCATGCTACTCTCGTACCTCGAAACGAGTCATCTTTTTCGAACTTAACTGCTACAGTAAAACTCCAAAGTGGTTTTGGACAATTCATCTGCAACTTGTAGCTGTTCCTCAGTCTCTACATCAGCCTCCCTGCAGCTTCGTCCATGCGATCATCCCAATGTAAGTCGGAACTGAGCATAAGTCAGAAAACACTATATATACCACGTTCTGCAACCCGTGTAGAAACAGGGTAAGCTGAGTCAATGCCACGGGACCGTCTTTTGACCACTCTATGGAAGTGAGAACATGTTGTCATAGTTCCGCCAGTGATGTATGATGTGTAAGGTCAGCGCCAAAATGAAGCTTTCTCCTGCAACACGAGTTAGTATAAAAGACATTACAAGCAGTGATGGTGGTGTTTCTTATCGGGAAAATTAGGACGACTCCACATCATACAAGAACTGGAAGAATGCAGAGGATTTTGCTACTTCTCTGCGAAGTGTTTCCAAACTACATACATGTACTACAGTCTGAAGATCTGCATCCCTCAGGGTGCGTTAATGTCTGTCACCCAAACATTCTATCATCGTTATTTTGTACCATCTAACAGAGAAAAACTACAAACTATAAAAGCTCTGCTAAGTTCATTCGACAGAGAACTCAAGATTTTTACCATATCTCTCTCTTCTGATACATCGAAAACAAATACTGTCTGCATGCCAGCATCGAGCATTTGTGGTGATCCTATTAAATGTGCAGGTATTAATCCACTGGAGCAGCTGGCCATGATCGAAGTCGCTTGCACAGACCAGTGCAAAGTTTCATCGCCTGTACTATAGGAGGACCATATACCACAGACTATCAGTCGCAAGAGATGGTCCCTGTTTTGTTTCTTTCTGCAGTAACACACTTTGTACACCGCCATGCATTTTGTGTGTTCTTTTTTTTGCCACGACTTTGGAGGTCTGTGTTATGTTCTAAACTGACATTAACACGTTTCGATCCATTGGCTCTCACAGAAAACTGGATATCACATGGTGTAAACCATGTTGCTGCTACTCCCACAACACATTCACTGAATGATTGAAATAAAAGACAGCCACAACATAAGGAAACTAGAAGAGTTTTGTGGCATTGTGGAGCGTTTCCAAACTGCTGTCTGAAGGTGACTGAAGACCTCTACATTTAAACTCATCTTGCACAGTGACGGGATAGCGGATACCTCAGTGTACCGTTTCGATTGATTCCTCTTATTGCAGTCATGTTCGCGATCACTGTTTCAGTGCTACCCATTCCCTGAAGGTGTTGCCTCTTCATCAAGACTCTCCATCTCAAACAAGCGATGTCTGTCAGGCATTATGCGGTAATCAACAGCATACCAGTGGATATATGGGGATGTTCTCTGCCTCGTGATGACTGGGTGTTGTGTGATGTCCTTAGGTTAGTTAGGTTTAAGTAGTTCTAAGTTCTAGGGGACTGATGACCATAGATGTTAAGTCCCATAGTGCTCAGAGCCATTTGAACCATTTTTTGGATATATGGGATGAAAAAAACACCACTGATGTACTGTAATAAGCATCACAGTTGACAGTGTGATCAATTTTACCAATTGTACCAGTTTTTTATAACGCCAACCAGTGACATGGTTGCACGCCTCTCAATTTCTGTATCATCGCTAAATCGCCCCTCCTCTACTTTGCAAGCACCATTTCGAGTGTAGATAGATGACTGTGCAGTACATCCATTCACTCTTAATTCTCGAACATACATACCAAAGTATACCAGACAGCGATCTACATATTTCTAGCACTTCGATCATAGTGACTAACTTACGATTATGATTATCCATCTTTCACAGAGCATTGTTGGATTCTTAGGATAAAGTTAGAAACTGAAGGATCTCCTTGCGTTGTCTTTGACCAACGCTCCCTGCAACACTGTCACCGAATTAATCTGCAGTTGATCAAAAGCAGACAGCTACATTCCACGTTTCGTGAAGGAACAGAGCGAACCGAGTCCATAACTGCCGTCCTGCACCCATCCCAGATCACAAGACCTCTCCAGATGCGCGAATGTCGAGGTCGTTTGAACCTCTTATCAGTGTCTAGTAGATATGAAAGTGTCGTGACGATATAACAGACGGTTAAGAACAAGAAATGGGCGGTTTTTATGCATGATGGAGCTCCAGATGGACGGAGTTTGAAGTGTTTCATGTAAATCAACAGCACTATCAATTCTAAAGTATTGTTCTAGTGCATGGGGTCAGTCCAAGAAGGTGTTGATTGGTAAGAGAGAACATAAACACATGCACTCCTGAGGCTACACGGTTCTGCACTTAAAACACACTATAATGTAAGATCGTTGCGGTTTCTGACCTATGTCATGTGGAATGCAGTGCTGTTACTATCCCCACAAAAGAAATATATTTCCAGTGGATGACATACATTCTCCTTGCAGGTTTCTCTATGACAAACTATAGTGAAAAACTGTAAAATGAAAAAAAACTACTTCCTTAAAACATTGATTCTTTGTGATACATTCACAGTATAGCTTTTCAGAGGTGTATAGCCCCCACTGCTCACATCCGAACATGGTTCAGAAATTATACTATGCTCGCACCAGTCCTATATAAAATGGTCGTTAGTAAGAGAGAATGCCTCTTACAAAGAAAGAGACAAACGCATAGCAGCGGTGTTTGACATGTGAAATTACACGTCTTTCCGCCACTAACTCCATAAACAGGACATCTGTCAAGCAGATGTATACATGGGGATTGTAGTACCTCACAAACACCTGTCGCTAAATTAGAATCACTGTAGTTATGAAACTGAAGACTTTATTTTATGCCCAAGATGAAGCAGGGAATGGAGTATGTTGCATAAATCTTTGTTATCCCAGAGGAGAGCGTCGAAACAGGATGGACATGTTTCATCGCACATGAGAGTGAATTCGTCTGATGACTGAGAGGTTTGCTGTTAACGGTTGCAAGTAGACAATGTTCTAAGCCACACACAGAACACAACATTTGGATATGAGTCGATTGCAGGATATTTCGCACAACTGATGCATCCTGACATAACAACAGAAGAAAATGGTCAAACGACCTGCAGTGACATCTCCCTCTCTCCATAGAATGCATCATCAGTCTACCATTAAATCATACCTCATTACAACTCCACCTCAACTGATCACTCCATTGCTGGCCACTGTGGCCAAGCGGTTCTAGGCACTTCAGTCCAGAACCGCACTGCTGCTATGGTCGCAGGTTCAAATCCTGCCTCAGGCATGGATGTGTGTTATGTCCTTAGGTTAGTTAGGTTTAAGTAGTTCTAAGTCTAGGGGACTGATGACCTCAGATATTAAGTCCCATAAGTGCTTAGAGCCATTTGAACCATTTGATCACTCCATTCACTCTCTGTCGTCCTTTAACGCAGATGCAAGTAAGTTTAGAGGCAGATGGTTCTCTTTTTTCCAGGAAAGCATCAAAAACAGCAGTCAACTCACGTGTATCACTATTACCTCAATAGACATACAGTAGAATGCTGCTTCGACAAGAAATATGACTGCTTCCCTGGTTACCAGTGCTTCCATGTAAATGTTCTCTCGTATTCCTCTTGCTGCCACAAACTCGTTCCCATGTACAAGAACTTTTCTGCACCAAGCAGAAGACATGCAAGTACTCACTTAGTTTCCCTGCATTTTGGCCTATTTTTCCTCAATTTATGCTTATTTTCCGTCATTTTTCGTACTTTTATCGATTTTATGTCATTTCTACCCATGTGATCATGACATCACTTCTCGTTCCATATTCTAAAAGTGCTTGTAAATGTAGTACAGTTGCCAACACATAGCGCAAATGCACTATTTTTCTTGTAGGGCGGCATAGTACAGCCCTGTACTCGAATACATCGAGTCACCTCCAACCACAAATTCTAAAGTTACAGTGCGTTTGCTCTCTTTCCTATATTCAGTGTCTGTGCATATGTCCATGCTGTTTCAACACATTCCTCTAGACGAACAAAGATTTATACAAGGCACTTCATTCCCCTGCCGCACCTTGGGCATAAAATCGAGTCTTCTGTTTCATAGCTACAGTGATTCTAATTTAGTGGCAGGTGTTTGTAAGGTACTGCAATCCCCGTGTATACATCTGTCTGACGGAGTTAGTGGCTGCATGGCATGTGAAATTACGTGTCAAACACCACTGCTATGCGTTTGTCTCTTTCTTTGTAAGAGACATTCTCCATTACTAACTGGTGCGAGCATAGTATAATTTATGAACTGTGATCGGATGTGAATAGTGGGGGCTATACATCTATCTGGAAAGGTATATTGTACATGAATCACAGGGAATCGATGTTTTAAGGGAGTAGTTTATCATAGAGGACTGTGCAAGGAGAATGTATGTCGTCTGCTGGAAATATATTTGTGACGTTGGGATAGTAACAGAGTTGCGTTCCATGCAACTAATAGGTCAGAAACCACAACAGTTTAATATTATACGGTGTTTTAAGGACAGAACCGTGTAGCATTAGGAGTGCATGTGTTTATGTTTTCTCTTACGAACACCCTCTTGATACTGACCTCACACACTGGAACAGTGCTTTAGAATTGATAGCATAGTTGATTTACGTAAAATGCTTTAAACTCTGTCCATCTGGGGCTCCATCATGCATAAAAACCACCCATTTCTTTTTCTTAATTGTCTGTTGTATCATCACAACTCTTTCATATCTACTATACACCTCCTCAACATCGGCGAGGGAAGTTCCCAGAGGGATGATGGAGGAGGAGGAGGAGGTGGAGTGGGAGGAGGAGGAGGAGGAGGAGGAAGAAGAGGAGCAGGGGTGGGGGAATAATAGGTTAAGTAACTGTCAGTCAAAAGATAACAATAGGTTTACCCCTGAATGTAGGCAAACCGAAATGTGGGACAGAACATAAGTTGCCCTACTACTACTGCTATCCAAACCCCTTGTCGCCGGAAAATCTGTGATTGCTGCGAAATAAGTTCCTTGAGTTCCTGGATGTTGTCGTCTGTGATCTATGTTAATAATCTTTCTTGGCGATCAGCATTACTCATGGCCATGGGAACTTGGTCAAACTGTTGGCACCATTTCACTACGGCTGTAGGTGACACTGCCTCTGGTCCACACATCGCAAGAATTTCACAGTGAATCTATATGCGACTAAGTCGTTTTGCCGACGAGAATCTCACTGCTCATGCTCATAAATTAAGGATAGTGCTGATACATGGTGAAACAACGCTCTGGTGGGCAGTTTGCTGGTTTAAATCACCTTGGGGTATGACCATGCGGTGCATTTGACCTGCGGTCATCACACGGTGGCACTGACAGCAGTCCACATATGCAGAGGTGTGTTGGTGCAGATCAGAGTACAGTGCAGCGAGTAAGTGTGCAAACGTTTTCAGACATGCTAATGGTGACTGTGTGCTGAAAATGGCTCAGAGAACACATATTGATGGCTTTATGAGGGATAGAATACTAGGGCGACTGGAGGCTGATCAAACACAGCAGGTCATAGCATGGGCCCTCCGTGTGTCACAAAGTGTGATCTCAAGATTATGGCAACGATTCCAGCACACAGGAAACGTGTCCAGGTACTGCAGTACCACGTCCACTGTGTACAACACCACAAGAAGACCGATATCTCACCATCAGTGCCTGCAGATGACCACGGAGTAATGAAGGTAGCCTTGCTCGGGACCTTACCGGAGCCATTGGAACAGTTGTCTCCACACACACAGCCTCCAGACGACTGAACAGACATGGTTTATTCGCCTGGAGACCTGCAAGGTGCATTCCACTGACCTCTGGTCACAGGAGAGCCCTTAAAGCTTGGTGTCAAGAACACAGTAGATGGTCATTGGAACAGCGGTCCCAGGTTATGTTCACGGACGACTCCAGGTGTAGTCTGAACAGTGATTCTCGCTGGATTTTCATCTGGCTTGAACCAGGAACCAGATACCAACCCCTTAATGTTCTTGGAAGGGACCTGTGTCGAGGTTGTGGTTTGATATTGTGGGGTGGGATTATGATTGGTACACGTACACCCTGCATGTCTTTGACAGAGAAACTGTAACAGGTCAGGTGTATCGGGAGGTCATTTTGCACCAGTATGTCTACTTTTTCAGGGATGCAGTGGGTCCCTCCTTCCTCCTGATGGATGATAATGCACGGCACCACTGAGCTGCCATCGTGGAGTAGTACCTTGAAACAGAAGATATCAGGCGAATGGAGTGACCTGCCTGTTCTCCAGACCTAAACCCAATCGAGCACTTCTGGGATGCTCTCGATCGATGTATCGCTGCACGTCTTCAAACCCCTACGACACATCAGGAGCTCCGACAGGCACTGGTGCAAGAATGGGAGGCCATACCCCAGCAGCTGCTCGACCACCTGATCCAGAGTATGCCCAGCCGTTGTGCGGCCTGTTACATGTGCATGGTGATCATATCCCATATTGATGTCGGGGTACATGCGCAGGAAACATTGGCGTTTTGTAGCACATGTGTTTCGGGACAGTTTTCTCAACTTATCACCAATACCGTGGACTTACAGATCTGTGTCGTGTGTGTTCCCTATGTGCCTATGCTATTAGCGCCAATTTTGTGTAGTGCCAAGTTGTGTGGCACCACATTCTGCAATTATCCTTAATTTATGAGCATGAGTGTAGTTGGTACGTCATTTCACTCCTACACCTTGATACACCTGTTATCCGTATTGTAGTAGAAATGTGTCTGCATGAATCCCAAAACATGTTCTCTCATCTGACAATGAGCCACTATTAATGTGCAGTGGCAGTAGTGTGGGTGACATGTGTAACTTACTTTTTTAAGTCCTTTGCAAACTATAACTCAAGCACTGAAAATATTCTGAATGAATTAAAGTATGACGAATCGTGTAATCATTTTACAAAGGTTTCAAACTCCTATTCATGTTCTTTCGTGTTTGGGATTTAAAAATTGGGTTGTTTTGGAAATCAGCCTTACGCAAACACAATTAGTTTATTTTTGTATTTACCCAGACATGTTTCGACACCTATGTGCCATTTCCTGTGGGTCAAATTTCTATTTCTGTAAAGTACATCAAATTTATAATAATTTAACTGTTGAAGTCCTAAGAATTACAATATGTGCAACTTGCTTTGTTTTGTTTAGACGCTCACCTTAAAATTACATCGCTAAGTGAACTGTATTATTAAACACTGATTTTGTGTGATCTTTTTCGTGTTTTTTTTTTTTTTTTTTACGAAATAATTTTCTTTGTGGCTACTTTGCAGACGACATGCTGTCAATAATAATAATAATAATAATAATAAATATTTGACCCACAGAAGATGACACATAGATGTCGGAACATGGCTGGTTAAATATAAAAATAAACTAATTGTGTTTGCATAAAGCTGATTTTCGAAACAACCGAAGCATCGTGTAACATTCTTTTTCGGAGCATACTGCAAAATAATGAACGTCAGTATTATCCTCACCTGCTGTCTGTACGTATTTTTTTCTGTGTCTGATTCCTTCAAGTAGCGGTGGCACGTATCATGAAGGTAGTCTGTTTGAATGCTGACAATGTAATAAATTTTCATCTTTGTGATTTGACGGATAGTATAAGCCACAAATTGCGCCAATATACAGTGTGAAAATCTAATCCGTTTCACGTTGTAGATGTCCTTCGAATAGGGACATTAAACTAGGCAATTTCTTTCGTTGCTTTTGAGAAAGCTAGGATACATGCGGGCACAAGATTTCCCCTGTCCCATCTATAAGACAACATAACACTCCATTACACAAGCGCTTGATCACAAATAAATTCAACAATGAACAGACAGATATCTGTCACCTGGGATTCTAATACAGGTCGTGTTTCACAATGTGAATGGCGTGCTTATATATGTGTATACACGAATACGTTTCAGACAACTCACAATTCATGAATATCGAAGCAACTGTTATGATACCTGTAACATGCAGAATATGGCAGTTTTCTTTCAATAAGGAAAAACTTGAGGTTATCCACATGAGTATGAAAAGAAACACGTTAAATTTCAGTTACACAATAAATCATTCAAATTTAAAGGCTGTCAGTTCAACTAAATACCTAGGAATTACAATTACGAACAACTTAAATTGGAACGATCACATATACAGGGTGTTACAAAAAGGTATGGCCAAACTTTCAGGAAACATTCCTCACACACAAAGAAAGAAAATACGTTATGTGGACATGTGCCCAGAAACGCTTACTTTCCATGTTAGTACATACTGACGAAACTAAAATGAGCTCTAACATGGAAATTAAGCGTTTCCGGACACATGTCCACGTAACATCTTCTCTTTATTTGTGTGTGAGGAATGTTTCCTGAAAGTTTGGCCGTACCTTTTTGTAACACCTTGTATAATATCGTGGGGAAGGCAAACCAAAGACTGTGTTTTATCGTCGAAACTCGTAGAAGATGCAACATGTCTGCTAAGCAGATTGTCTATACTCCACTTGTCCGTACTCTGCTACACTGAAGAGCCAAGGAAACTAATACAGCCGCGCGGTATTAGCCGCGTGTCTAATGCGCTGCAGTCATGGACTGTGCGGCTGGTTCCGGTGGAGGTTCGAGTCCTCCCTCGGGCATGGGTGTGTGTGTTTGTCCTTCGGATAATTTAGGTTAGGTAGTGTGTAAGTTTAGGGACTGATGACCTTAGCAGTTAAGTCCCATAAGATTTCACACACATTTGAACACTTTTTTTGAAACTGATACAGCTGCCTCATATTGTGTAGGGCCCCCGCGAGCACGAGAGACGTGCCGCAACACGACGTGTCATTGACGTGACTAATGTCCGAAATAGTGCTGCGGGGAACTGACACCATGAATCCCGCAGCGTTGTCCATAAATCCATAAGAGTACGAGGGGTTGGAGATCTCTTTTGAACAGCACGTTGCAAGACATCCCAGATATGCTCAATAATGTTCATATCTGGGAGGTCAGTGGTTAGCGGAAGTGTTTAAACTCAGAAGAGTGTTCCTGGAGTCACTCTGTAGCAATTCAGGACGTGTGGGGTGTCGCATTGCCCCGTTGGAGCTGCCCAAGTCCAGCGGAATGCACAATAGACATGAATGAATGCAGGTGATCAGACAGGGTGCGTACGTACGTGTCACCTATCAGTGACGTATCTAGGCGCATCAGGGGTCCAGTATCATTCCAATTGCACTCGCCCCACACCATTACAGAGCCTCCACCTCCTTGAACTGTCCCCTGCTGACATGCAGGGTCCATGGATTCATGATGGTAACTCCATACCGATACACGTCCATCCGCTCGATACAATTTAAAACGAGACTCGTCCGACCAAGCAACATGTTTCCATTCATCAACAGTTCAGTGTCGATGTTGACGGGCCCAGGTGAGGTGTAAAGCTTTGTGTCGTGCAGTCATCAAGGGTACCCAGTGGGCCTTCGGCTCCGAAAGTCCATATCGATGATGTTTCGTTGAATGGTTCGCACGCTGACACTTGTTGATGTCCCAGCACTGAAATCTGCAGCAGTCTGCGGAAGGGTTGCACTTCTGTTGTATTGAACGATTCTCCTCAGTCCTCGTTGGTCCCATTCTTGCGGAATCCTTTTCCGGCCGCTGCGATTTCGGAGATTTTATGTTTTATCGGATTCCCGATATTTACGGTACACTCGTGAAATGGTCGTACGGGAAAATCCCCACTTTATCGCTACCTCGGAGATGCTGTGCCCCATCGCTCGTGCGCCGACTATAACACCACGTTCAGACTCACTTAAATCTTGATAACCTGCCATTTTAGCAACTGCTAACAACTGCGCCAGACGCTTGTTGTCTTATATAGGCTTTGCCGACCGTAGATCCGTATTCTACTTGTTTCCGTATCTCTGTATTTGAATACGCATGTCTATATCAATTTTCAATTATGACAGTAAAATTCAGACGTATGCATCACATATACTTAAATATGCCTTCTCTGAGTTGTAGGTAGTTTTAGCAACAGCCTTAACTGCCTCATCATTCGCTTTGCATCAATAAACGAACTAATTGGCAGTACAATAAAACAGTAAATACGCGTTCTGGGTATTACACTGCTGCGGGGCCTACACTGTATTACTACTACTACTACTACTACTACTACTATTGTGTTGTTGTTGTTTTTGGCCTTGGTGGTGGTGGTGGTGGTGGTGATGGTGGTGGGGGTGGTGGCGGTGTTAGCGGCGATGGTTAGACACAAAGCATAGACAGCCTATGGTCTTCCAATTTCTGCCAGTTCAGAAGTAAGGAGTCCAGCGTCAAGTGATTTACAAACGGTAGGCTTAAGTGTAGTGCATGCATTTTAAGTTGGTTGATTGACAAGCCTGGTAGTACAGCGGTAAAGTGCGTGCCTGAACTTCGAGAGATCGCGGGATCGAGTCCCGAATGGATCACGAAATTGTCAGTCTGCTTTTTTTAAACCTTGCTTTGAAAGGCGTGATAGTCGCGAAAAACGACAGTTCGTTCGGATCCGCGTTAAATTGTAGGCTGCCTATCCCCAGCTGGATAACTGGGATAAGTTGGGGACACGCAAGTCACTGAAGTGTCGTGCTATTGAAAGACTTGCACCAACCCACTGTGCCACACGAAATTACTATTAATTAAAATGAGAGTGCAAGGCTTGGGTGCAGCAAGTTTTGCTAGAGAGAGGAGCGGTGCAGAGGAAGCATGTTTTGTAGCGAGTGTCTATCCTCAATGTAGATAGATAACGTCTTTTTTTTGAGAAGAAGTTGTAGATAGTACCAGCGACGCGTTGGAGCACTATTTTAAAAATATCATTAAAAAAACATTTTATACATAAAAAAGATGTTGTTAGAAATACACTGTGGCGACAAAAGTCACGGGATACCTCCTAATCTCATGTCGGACCTCCTTACACCCAACAGTGAACAAACGTGACGTGGCATAGGCTCAACAAGTCATTGGAAGTTCCTTGCAGACATATTCAGCCATGCTGCCTCTATAGCTGCCCATAATAGCGAAAGTGTTGCCAGGGCAGGATTTTGTGAACGAACTGACCTATCGATTATGTCCCATAAATGTTCGATGGGATTCATTCCGGACGATCTGTATTCCCAAACCATCCGCTCGAAATGCCCATAATGTTCTTCGAGACAATCGCGAACAACTGTGGTGCGGTGACGTGACGCACTGTCATCCATAAAAATTCCTTTGTTGTTTGGGAACACGAAATCCATGAATGGCTGCAAATGGTTGGGTTGGGTTGTTTTGGGGAAGGAGACCAGACAGCAAGGTCATCGGTCTGCAAATGGTCTCCAAATACCCAGACATAACCATTTCCAATTATTCATCAGTTCAGATTCACCAGAGTACCCAGTCCACTCCACGTAAATGGAGCCCACACCGTTATCGAGCCACCACCAGCTTGCCCAATACCTTGTCGATAACTTGGGTTCACGGCTTCGTGGCGTCTGCGCCATACTCGAATCATGCAATCGGCTCTTACCTACTGAAATCAGGACTCATCCGACCACACCACGGTTTTCCAGTCGTCTATGGCCCAACCGAAATGATCACGAGCCCAGGAGAGTTGGGGCAGGTGATCTGTTGTTAGCAAAGGCACTCGTGTCAGTCGCCTCCTGCCATAGCCCAATAACGCCAAGTTTCGCAGCACTGTCCTAACGGATACGCCAATATCTGTGGTTATTTCACACAGTGTTGTTCGCCTGTTAGCACTTACAAATCTATGCAAACGCTTCTGCTCTATGCAAAGGCCGCGGCCTCTGCGTTGTCCGTGTGAGAAATAACATTACGGATCTCAGAATACTGAATTCCCTAAAAGCACTCCGTCTTCAGACCACGAGTGGTCTACCGGGACCATCCGACCGCCGTGTCATCCTCAAGGAGGATGCGGATAGGAGGGGCGCGGTGTCAGCACACCGCTCTCCCGGTCGTTATGATTGTATTCTTGACAGAAGCCGCTACTATTCAGTCGAGTAGCTCCTCAATTGGCATCGCAAGGCTGAGTGCACCCCCAAAAATGGCAACAGCGCATGGCGGCTGGATGGTCACCCATCCAAGTGCCGGCCACGCCCAACAGTGCTTAACAGGAACCGTTGTATCCACTGCGGCAAGGCCGTTGCCATTGTATTCCCTAACAATTTCCAAAGTCAAATATCCTGTGTGTCTAGCTCCAGCTACCATTCTGGGTTCAGTATATGTTAAACCCGTCATGCGGCCATAATCACTTTGGAAACCTTTTCACATGAATCACCTGAGTACAAATGACAGCTCTGCCAATGCACTGCACTTTTACACCATGTGCACCCGATATTACCTCCATCTGTACATGTGCATATCGCTATCCCATGACTTTTGTCACCAGAGTGTAAGCTGTATAATTGTATCACTGACTTGGTAGTGCGTAGTTTAATGCAAACACCCACAAAAATAAAACATCATTTATCTTTCGTCATTTTAAAAATGAAAATATGCAATAAAAATTATTTTCCATTGTACAGTTTAGTTAGGCGCTATGGTTGGTAATGATGGAGGGGAGGGGGGAGTGGGCAGGGGCAGGATGGGGGGGGGGGGCAGGTGGAGGAGATTAGCCAATATCAGAACGAGCTCAGGGATAATGGGGTTTGGAAGGGCTGGGAACCACCGGTGTAAATCGTTGCTGAGTTCCATAACGTGCTTCTCCAGCAGTGAGAGTGTTAGCACTACCTTGCAGATAGAAGTCGTTCTCAATAGAACAGAAAGCAGCAGCAGCACTCCGTCTTCAGGCCACAAGTGGCCCATCGGGACCATCCGACCGCCGTGTCACCCTCAGCGGAGGATGTGGATAGGAGGGGCATGTGGTCAACAATCCACTCTCTTGGCCGTTATGATGGTTTTCTTTGGCCGGAGCCGCTACTGTACGGTCGAGTAGCGCCTCAATTGGCATCACGAGGCTGAGTGCACCCCGAAAAATGGCAACAGCGCATAGCGGCCCAGATGGTCACCCATCCAAGTGCCGACCACACCCGACAGTGCTTAACTTCGGTGATCTGACGGGAACCGGTTTTTCTACTGCGGCAAGGCCGTTGCATAGAACAGAGAGGATAGATGTAAGAGTAATTTCGGGAGTATTACAGGGTGTTACTACTTACTATTTGTACTAAGATCTGGTGGATAACGCAAGGCTATTAATGGACGATACTGTTGTCTGTAGATGATTGTAAAGCCAGAAGACTAGCGAAATTCACGAAGGCGTGGAGGGGATAGACGACTGGAGAGGGACTGGCAGTTAGTCCTGAACGCCAATAAATGTAACACACTGCACGTAAGTATGTGAAAAAATCGACTAATGTTAGATTACACTATCGGTGGCAAATTAATGGAAACGGAAACTACCTTAACACACCTAGGAATAACCATTTGGAGTGATCTAAAACGGAATGACCACACAAAATAAAGTCTGGAAAAAGCAGCTTCCCGGTTGAGACTCACTGGGAGAATTTTAAAGAAATGTAACCATCCTCGATAGAAGTGGCTGTCAAAACACTTGTTGGAGCTATTCTTAAGTATTGTTCATCAGTCTTACACTCTTACCAGATTGAATTAGTGGGAGAGAGGGGGGGAGAGGGGGAGGGGGGAGAAAGGGGGGGGGAGAGAGAGAGAGAGAGAGAGAGAGAGAGAGAGAGAGAGAGAGAGAGAGAGAGAGAGAGAGAAGCGACTAAAAGTAACGTGTTTTCGATACGGCATCGTTTAGTTAAGAACGTTACACAGATGCTCAACAAACTCTAGTATCAGGATTTGACATGGTGTCCCATTGCAGACTGTTGATGAACATCCGAGCATGCACTTTGGTTCTCAGGTATGTGAATGGCTCAAAAACGTTTTGAGTAATAGAATCCAATACGTGCTCCTCGATGGCTAGTGTGCATCAGAGACAAGGGTATTGTCAGAGTGCCCCTCGGAAGTATGATGGGACCGCTTTTTCCTCTATATACGTAAATGGCCTGACGGACAGGGTGCACAGCAATTTATGGCTTTTTGGTGATGATGCTGTGTGTATGACGAGGTATTATCGTTGAGCGACGGAATATATAGAATGACATAGACAAAATGTCTAGTTGGCGTGTTGAATGGAAGCTTGCTCTAAATGCAAAAAAAAAGTAAGTTAATGCGGATGAGTAGGAACAACGTGTAATATTCGAATACAGCATTACTATGGTGCAGCTTGACACAGTCACTTCGATTAAATACCTGGGCGTAACATTCCAAAGCGATATGAAATGAAATGAGCAGGTCAGGTTGATAGTAAGGAAGGCGAATGTTCGACTTCGTCTTATTGGAAGAATATTGGGAAAGAGCAGCTCATTCATAAAGGAGACGGCGTATACAACGTCAGTGTGACTCATTCTTGTGTACTGATAAGAGTGCTTGGGATCCCCACCAGGTCGGATTAAGGGGAGACATCGAAGCAATTCAGAGGCGGGCTGTTGGATTTGTTACTGGTAGGTTCGATCAGCACGCAGTTATTATGGAGATACTTAATGAACTGATATGAGAATCCCTGAAGAGAAGAAGATGCTCTTTCCGCAGGGCACTATTCCGCAAATTTAGAGAACTGGCATTTGAGGCCGACTACAGAACGATTCTACTGTCACTAACGCACATTTCGCATAAGTGCCATGAAGATAGGATGCGAGATATTAGCGCTTGTACGAAGTCTTTTAGATAGTCGTTCTCCCCTAGCTTTGTTTGTAAGTGGAACAGCAGAGGAAATGACTAGAAGTGGTACAAGGTGCCCTCTGCAATGCACCGTATGGTGGTTTGTGGAGTAGGGTACTCACGTTCCTGACAGGAATTACGTTATCTTCGCTGTCCAGCTGTTAGTCACTCACTTCACTTCCTGGGTCGTGATCACTTCCTGGAAAAAAATTAGATCCACAACTGAATCGCCAGTATCATTTTCCAATAACAGTTTCAATTCGTGCAGTTTTATCGTGTGCACTCGGTGTAAACAGAAAAACAGCTAACTAAACGGAAGGAAAGGGTCTCTGAAACACAGTACACGTTTCTTCCAGCGTCAACAATCAACTGGCCAACAAAGTGGAGTTATGAATCAAGTAGTGGCCTCTAAGAACTTTAACTGAAAGCTACAATGGCTTACTAATTAGTAGTGTACTACTGCAGATATTTTCAAAACGAAATCCGCGAGTGTCTGAGAAACCCAGTCCATCTGTTGACCAGTTGAAAATTACGGTATACGATGGATGAAAACATATACAGGCCACGAAATGGAATTTAGTTTACGGCCATGACAAAATTGAGACAAAGCATAATAGATTTCCAGTTATATTATAAGTTATTTAAATAATAGTTCTGTGAATGCCGAAGTGACATGAAAACTAGTAATTGCGAACATACAGGTTACCAATATTTTCTTTAAAAGCTAAAACTTTCCCTTTATGGACTACGTTGTTGTGACTTAAATTATTCCTTCGCTGTAACACTGGTATCTCCTAGGTATGGATACGATAATATCGCTATAGCTGTAAATGCACTAAAATTAAACCCCTGTAACTATGTAAAAAAACTACTAATTTAGCTAATGTCAGTAGCACTTAAATAATAAAACAGTATTTGAGGTGCAACAATTCCCAATGTCATCATTCCTCGTACGTCTTTTTTTATCTACATGAAAAATATGACACACGGATAGTCCAAAGAATGGTATGTAAGTCATCGATATTAAGCAGTAACTGCTATGCATAATAACCTTGGTAGTTTCCATATACGGTAAGGGATGTTACACATGCTATCCTGTTACTAATAGAACTAATATGTTCTCTCCGTGTCAGCTTAGAGACAATTTGAAATCCAAAAGACTCAACTGAATCACTATATGTACCTTTCGATGTTTTTGTTGTGGCCCTAAGTGAAACTTCATATCAGTGCACACACCACTGCAGAGTGAAAATCTCATTCTGGAAACATTCCCCAGGCTGTGGCTAAGCCATGTCTCCACAATATCCTTTCTTTCAGGAGTGATAGTTCTGCATGGTTTGCAGGAGAGCTTCTGTAAAGTTTGGAAGGTAGGAGGCGAGGTACTGGCAGAAGTAAAGCTGTGAGGACAGGGCATGAGTTGTGCTTGGGTAGCTCAGTTAGCTGCTGGCACGGTAGCTCAGCGTGTTCAGTCAGAGAGCCGGTTGGCCTCTGTAATAAAAAACTGAGTGGAACAATCAACCACCGAACTTGAACAGGATGTCTTGCGACGTCCGTAACGACCAGACACAATGATCAATAACGAACAAAATGCAAATCTGCAATTTCCTAGTTTTGTCAAGATGAAAAACTTGTAATGTCTCTTGGGGAATAGTTCTGGCCTACTCATGGGGGATTATCACTACTGATCTGCAGCCCGAACAAGTGATGACCTGGTTCCTTTGACCTATAATTACATAGTACTCCTGGGTGCTTTCTCAGATCATTGTCCTCTGCCAGAGACAGAGCTCCACTCACATAGACACATCACTCATACACTGTAGATACTTCTAAAAGGGTTGTTGATTCATTCATATGTTGTATAGATTAATGCCATAAAATATTTGTGATAAATGCTAACAAAGCAAGTGTAAATGACAATCTAATTTTAAGTACAGAACTGTGGACTGTACAAGACGTTTAAGATAAAAAGGAATATTCATTATGAATCATCGACTTTGACAAGTGATGTAAGAAACATATGACAAACGTTGTAAACAGCATGGTGACTGTAACGTGATAACAGCGTAGAGTTATTCAAACACGATAAGGTACAAATTAGTCTGTCAGCACAACCATTTTTTAGCTTCACATTCATCTCATCAACTCACAACCAAACTGTCACCCTCCACCCTAACCTAGATCTCGGGTTAAGCAACAGATCAGTAAGTCACCACAAACTGTGAATATGTTCACAAAAATGTGTTGTCACAGCAGCCATTAACTTTACATCACTGTGCAAGGCATCAACTCATATCAGATATTCCCCTTGACCCAAAATTTGAATGCTCATTGTAACATATTTGTTCTTTTGCTTCTTCACTCACTCTCTCTCTCTCTCTTTTTTTTTTTTTTTAGGTAGTACTGTCATGTTTTGTTCCCTGTTACAATCCTCTTGCTGACAAAAAGTTTTGTGGCTCAGAGTGCTGAGTGATAGTGATATTTCACCATAATTAAGTGTATTTTTATTTTCATGTCATTTATAGTGTATAAGTCAACATATCAGTTTTCTACAGTAAGAAAATAATGTTCCAGGTGTTCTGGCTTTCTGCAAGTGCTACAATCTTCTGGAAGACCTACTCACAATATAAAAACAAACCACAACATATATATCTTCGGAGCATTTTAGGGGTAAGTTAATGCTGTTCATTAAGAAGTACTAGAAACTTAATTTAAAAACTGGTATCCTTCTTCAAATACACTCAACCACATTCTCCCAGAACTGGAAGCTGAATGGTTGCCTTGGATGAGGTGATTGTGGAAGTTATTGAGGGGAATGGGAGAGGGGGGCCCACTGCAAGGGGAAGGTGGAGATGATGATAGGCATGGACAGCCATTAAAGAGCATAGGAACATGACACCTACACCCTCACTACCTTTGGGAATCAGGGTTCTTTATTTATAATAATATACCGTCAAATCACTAACATATTTTACTGCTTCACAAACACCAGATTCCTTCATCTTGATCCATCTCACAATGTCCACGGCTCCTGAGTACAAAAGGTCTTGTACAGTAAAAAAGATGTGCCGATGTCTTTATTAAAAACTTCAGCTACATTAAGAAAGTGTGGTAAGTAATGATGTCACGCTTACTTAAACTTTCAAGGCCACCAATACTCTCAATACCTCCACAGCGAACAATAGCCACAATAAGGCATCCAGCACTGTGACTAAATTTATCATTCTTGACAAGAGAGAGAAACACAGAATACCGCCTGCAAACACACCAGGACCATCAAGAACAGCATGGGCAGCAATGTCCTTCACCTTCACTTTATTTTTGTCCTTTGGCTCAGTAGTCATTTCAGTATTGTCAATTGGCCTTATAGTCATGCAGTTATCTGTGTTCTCTATAAATCACAGGTTATCTTTTGTGAACACTCTTAAATCTCATTTTATTAAGAAAGAATAAACATAGACAGTCAGATTTTTTTTAGAAAGATAAGTGTGAGTCTGAAAGCTATATGCCTTAGCCAGAAATAGATGATACTTTGTGATTACTCAAAAATGCCACAGCGTGTTTAAGTAACCTGTTCTATATACCATCTAACACTTCTGAATATATAATTTTGAGGTTGTGCACTATTGTTGCCACTTTGTTTCACTAGCATGAATAAACTGCTGGTTACTACCAAAGTGATATTTCTGGGCTCTTCTTGCATGGGCTGTTGTTTTGGGAGCCTCAGAAAGCCCTAGGAATATTTTTCTTTTGATCTATCTACTCCATTTGGAGATACTTATAGTTAACTTCCCGTATTTATCACTGATACACTTTCTTTGGAACTAATCTCTGATTTATTTGTCTGGTGCTGGAGGTGACTCTTGATGCTACACCTAACAGCACACTATCCTCTTCCTTTCACATCCCTCTGCACACTCCTATAGAAAGCAGTGGTAGCAGTTTTGGCAGTCATCCCTACCCTGCTATTCCTCCTTGTTTTTGCCCTGTGTATACACTGGACATCTCTCCTAAGGGTCATAAAGCGAATTTTCTCTGGTGTTTCTGTAGATATTTGCAATTTGAGTTTTGTAATGTGTAGCCCCCCCCCCCCTCCCCCATGAACCATGGACCTTGCCATTGGTGAGGAGGCTTGTGTGCCTCAGCGATACAGATAGCCGTACCGTAGGTTCAACCACAACGGAGGAGTATCTGTTGAGAGGCCAGACAAACATGTGGTTCCTGAAGAGGGACAGCAGCCTTTTCAGTAGTTGCAGTGGCAACAGTCTGGATGATCGACTGATCTGGCCTTGTGACACTAACCAAAATGGCCTTGGTGTGCTGGTACTGCAAATGGTTGAAAGCAAGAGGAAACTACAGCCGTAATTTTTCCCGAGAGCATGCAGCTTTACTGTATGGTTAAATGATGATGGTGTCCTCTTGGGTAAAATATTCCAGACGTAAAATAGTCCCCCATTCGGATCTCCGGGCGGGGACTGCTCAAGAGGACGTCATTATCAGGAGAAAGAAAACTGGCGTTCTATGGATTGGAGCGTGGAATGTCAGATCCCTTAATCGGGCAGGTGGGCTAGAAAATTTAAAAAGGGAAATTGATAGGTTAAAGTTAGATATAGTGGGACTTAGTGAAGTTCGGTGGCGGGAGGAACAAGATTTTTGGTCAGGCGAATACAGGGTTATAAATACAAAATCAAATAGGGGTAATGCAGGAGTTGGTTTAATAATGAATAAAAAAAATAGGAGTGCGGGTAAGCTACTACAAACAGCACAGTGAACACATTATTGTGGCCAACATAGACACGAAGCCCACACCTACTACAGTAGTACAAGTTTATATGCCAACTAGCTCTGCCGATGATGAAGAAATTGAAGAAATGTATGATGAAATAAAAGAAATTATTCAGATAGTGAAGGGAAACGAAAATTTAATAGTCATGGGTGACTGGAATTCGGCAGTAGGAAAAGAGAGAGAAGGAAACGTAGTAGGTGACTATGGATTGGGGGTAAGAAATGAAAGAGGAAACTGCCTGGTACTAGAAGGTATCAGATAGATTATATAATGGAAAGACAGAGATTTAGGAACCAGGTCTTAAATTGTAAGACATTTCCAGGGGCAGATGTGGACTCTGACCACATTCTATTAGTTATGAACTGTAGATTAAAACTGAAGAAACTGCAAAAAGGTGGTAATTTAAGGAGATGGGACCTGGATAAACTGACTAAACCAGAGGTTGTACAGAGTTTCCAGGAGAGCATAAGGAAACAATTGACAGGAATGGGGGAAAGAAATACAGTAGAAGAAGAATGAGTAGCTTTGAGGGATGAAGTAGTGAAGGCAGCAGAGGATCAAGTAGGTTAAAAGACGAGGGCTAATAGAAATCCTTGGGTAACAGAAGAAATACTGAATTTAATTGATGAAAGGAGAAAATATAAAAATTCAGTAAATGAAGCAGCAAAAAGGAATACAAACATCTCAAAAAGAGATCAACAGGAAGTGCAAAATGGCTAAGCAGACATGGCTAGAGGACAAATGTAAGGATGTAGTGGCTGATCTCTCTGGGGGTAAGATAGATACAGCCTACAGGAAAATTAAAGAGACCTTTAGAGAAAAGAGAACCACTTGTATGAATATCAAGAGCTCTGATGGAAACCCAGCTCTAAGCAAAGAAGGGAAAGCAGAAACATGGAAGGAGTATATAGGGGGTCTATACAAGGGCGATGTACTTGAGGACAATATTATGGAAATGGAAGAGGATGTAGATGAAGATGAAATGGGAGATATGATTCTGCATGAAGAGTTTTACAGAGCAGAGTCGAAACAAGGCCCCGGGAGTAGACAACATTCCCTTAGAACTACTGACAGCCTTGGGAGAGCCAGTCCTGACAAAACTCTACCATATGGTGAGCAAGATGTATGAGACAGGTGAAATACCCTTAGACTTCAAGAAGAATGTAATAATTCCAATCCCAAAGAAAGCACGTGTTGACAGATGTGAAAATTACTGAACTATCAGTTTAATAAGTCACTGCTGCAAAATACTAACGTGAATTCTTAACAGAGTAATGGAAAAACTAGCAGAAGCTGACCTTGGGGAGGATCAGTTTGGATTCCGCAAAAATATTGGAACACGTGCGGCAATACTGACCCTACAGCTTATCTTAGAAGCTAGATTAAGGAAAGGCAAACCTATGTTTCTAGCATTTGTAGACTTAGAGAAAGCTTTTGACAATGTTGACTGGAATACTCTCTTTCAAATTCTGATGGTGGCAGGGTAAAATACAGGGAGCGAAAGGCTATTTACAATTTATACAGAAACCAGATGGTAGTTATAAGAGTCGAGGGACATGAAAGGGAAGCAGAGGTTGGGAAGGGAGTGAGACAGGGTTGTAGCCTCTCCCCGATGTTATTCAGTCTGTATATTGAGCAAGCAATGAAGGAAACAAAAGAAAAATTCGGAGTAGGAAATAAAATCCATGGAGAAGAAATAAAAACTTTGAGGTTCACCGATGACATTGTAATTCTGTCAGAGACAGCAAAGGACTTGGAGAGCAGTTGAACAGAATGGATAGTGTCTTGAAGGGAGGATATATGATGAACATCAACAAAAGCAAAACGAGGGTAATGGAATGTAGTCGAATTACGTTGGGTGATGCTGAGGGAATTAGATTAGGAAATGAGACACTTAAAATAGTAAAGGAGTTTTGCTATTTGGGGAGCAAAATAACTGATGATGGTCGAAGTAGAGAGGATATAAAATGTAGACTGGCAATGGCAAGGAAACCGTTTCTGAAGAAGAGAAATTTTTTAACATTGAGTATAGATTTAAGTGTTAGGAAGTCGTTTCTGAAAGTATTTGTATGGAGAGTAGCTATGTATGGAAGTGAAACATGGATGATAAATAGTTTAGACAAGAAGAGAATAGAAGCTTTCGAAATGTGGTGCTACAGAAGAATGCTGAAGATTAGATGGGTAGATCACATAACTAATGAGGAGGTATTGAATAGCATTGCGGAGAAGAGACGTTTGTGGCACATATTCTAAGGCATCAAGGGATCACCAATTTAGTATTGGAGGGCAGTGTGGAGGGTAAAAATCATAGAGGGAGACCAAGAGATGAATAAACCAAGCAGATTCAGAAGGATGTAGGTTGCAGTAGGTACTGGGAGATGAAGAAGCTTGCACAGGATAGAGTAGCATGGAGAGCTGCATCAAACCAGTCTCAGGACTGAAGACCACAACAACAACAACATGTAGCTGGGTTGGCCCAAACAAATATTAGTCATCACATCTTTCAAGTGATGCCCTGTGTCAATGGAAAGTGATACTTTGTTTCCTGTTACAAACAAAATATTTATTAAATTTTCTGCATGTTTTTCTTTTTAAGAGGTTTGTTGGTTCACATTTTTGTAAGAGTGATTTCATTTAGTCTGTGTCACAATAATTACTCACAGAACAGCCATCAGTGTCCATTGGTGACACATCAGGAGGGTAGCAAGTTGCATATCTGGGATTCTGTCTGCTTGTTTAGTTTACTTCTTCAGTTAGTCTTGTTAGGATGGTTAGTATGTGTGCATGCTGTGTGCAGATGCAGGAGAAGCTGGCTGCAGTTTATGAATGGCTGAATGCGCTTTGGCTATGGTCTGTTACCTTCAGGCTTCTGCCTCGGGGTGTGGCAGTGGCAGAGATTCTGGTAGTCACATGGGAAACCTCAGTGTTGCCTGTTTGCCCACGTGTTCCGCTTCTGAGGCACCTCATAGTGAACTTAATGTGTTGGATCTGCCCGTACAGCAGGTTGAGTGGCAGGTGGTAATACGATTGCGTTGCTCAAGGCAGAGGGCCAACGTGGAGAATGCCCACGTAACTTCATTCATTCACCCTGAGAGTAGACAGCTGGCCACTCCTTCAGCATGATCTGAGTAGGTCCACATGTGGGGGGCTTATTAGTTATTGGAAGCTCCAACATAAGGAGTGTTATGGATCCCCTTAGGCAGATAGCATTCAGGGCTGGAAAGAAAGCTAATATGCACTCGCCATGTCTGCCAGAGGGCCTCGTCCAAAATGTGGAGGCAGCATTGCCTGTGACTACCAAGCATGCAGAGTTCAGTCATCTGCAAGTTACAGCTCAAGTTGGCACCAACAATAGCTGTCCAATGAGTTTTGAGGCCATCCTCATCTCATACAGGTGGCCGGTGGAGGTTGTGAAGACTGCTGGCCTCGCACACAGGGCTCAAGCAGAGCTCGCAATTTGCAGCATTGTTCCCAGAGTTGATCGGGGTCCTTTTGTTAGGAGCCGAGTAGATGGTATCAGCCAAAGGCTTTGTCGATCCTGTGACAGTCTTGGCTGCAGAGTAGGACTCCCCTTGATAAGTTAGGGGTGCACTACATAAAGGAAGCAGCTGTTTGTGTAACAGAGTACTTGTGGAGTGTGCAAAAGGTTGTTTTAGGCTAGACAGTAGTTTGAGGGGCTTCAATGAACACTCTGCTGTGGTTAGCTTAGGATATAATTTTATAGAAAGAACACAATGCTTTTAGGAACAGTGATCTTCTTCCTTTAATATCTAAAAACATGACGCATGGCAACAAAGACTTCATAGAGTAAAAGCTTGAAAAAAAAAAGAAACTCTTAGGAACAAACAATTTCACACAGCACAAAACCTAGCACCACCGTAGAAGAGGACAGGAAACACACAGTTCTGATTTATTTACTTCCCCCTAAATCAAACTCTAGTGCACAGAATAACTTTTAAATAAAAAATAAGAGGTGAAAACACATTAGTTATGAAGTCTTATCTTAGTACACATTTCTTTAAACTCTTTTGATTTTAAAGCCTTTGTTAACATGTTACCAAGTTGATTTTCAGAACACATGTAGTCCACATTGATATTCCCATTTTGACAGAGTTCCCACACAAAATAATATTGTAATTTGATGTGCTTAAAGTGTATGTGGAACTCTAGATTTTTCACTAATTTAATGGCACTTCCATTGTCAATTAATGATATGGAAATGTTTCTTTTTCCACTGATGTCCAACAGCAGCCTGTTAAGCCATACTAATTCCTTGGCTCCTTCACTTGCAGCAATGAACTCCACTTCAGTGTTGGATAGTGCAACTGATTTCTGCAGTTGAGATGCCCATGACACAGCCATGTCACCAATCATGGAAGCAAAACCATTTGTTGATTGTCCCGTTTTAGTGTTGCCAGCAAAGTCAACATCAGCATAGGCATGACGTTTCCTGTCAGATGAATTATAGAAGGGACCTATGTCTGAAGTACCACGAAGATATTGGAAAATGTGTTTTGCAGCATTCAGATCAGAAGAAATGGGCTTATCCATAGACTGGACAACTTTTGAAGCAGCATAAGTGAGCTCTGAATGAGTAAAATATGCCAGGTATATTAACGATCTCACAGCTGAACAATAAGGAACAATGCTATATTTGTTGTCTAATTGTTATCACAGGGAGTTTTTAATAGTTCTGAATGAGCTAAGTTAAAATGCTGTAGACTCTTCCCTGTGTATGCCTGCTGTGAAATAAACAAGTCAGACTCTCGTTGCTCTATTTGCAAGCTCAAACATGAGTCTAAAGTTCAAATTGTTATTTTGAATTTTGACTTGAACATATCTAAAATGAATTCACTGCACTTTGAGTTGTGCCTGCAGTAAGTCCATCATTGACATAAATAGCAATCAGCAATTCTTCTGTTTTGCTTTTTTTTTTTAATATAAATGCAAGAATCTGCTGTAGAACTAATAAAGCCATTTTTTTCATAAGGTGACAAACACAACCTGAGCCATCATCAAAACCATCTGGATGAGTCATGTATATTTCTGTATCCAAGTCACCATATAAAAATGCAGTTCTAATGTTGAATTGACCAAGTTTCAAATTTTCTTCTGCTGCAATTGCTATTACAGTATGAATAGCATCATAAAGAGCAACTGGACTAAAAGTTTCATCATAATCAAGTCCGTCACGCTGAAACATACCGCACACAGCTGAGTGAGCACAGTAAGGATCAATCAATCCCATCATATTTATATTTAATATGAAATACCCAGCAGTTATCGATAACATGTTTTCCTTTGGGCAATTCGACCAAGCTTCAGGTATCATTTTCTTCAAATGCCTTTATTTCTCCTTTCATCACATTAAATCGTTTATTGGAATTACTACTTTCGATAGCTATGTTGAAGTTTGTTGGTACAAGCTCTTTGAGGATTGCTTTTGCCAGGCAATCTAATGTCTTTGCTTCTTGAGATTGGTGAGGCTGGTATCCTAATTTGTAGTCACTAAATTTCACTGGTGGATGTATTTCATGAACTGGACATCGATTTGCTAATTCATTTGAATGTTCTTGGTCGCTTGTCTCAATCTAATCAACAGTAGGTTCACTTTTCTCTCCTGTTTCTTCAGGTATGGAATTCAATTCCAACTCAATCAAATTTTCAGTTGTAAATAGCTTTTCTGGTTGAAAATCAACATTGCATGATTTCATCACACGATGTTTTGATGGAATATATACTTTGTAACCATCTTTGTCATTCATATAGCAAACAAAATGGCCAGAAATAGCTTTGTCATCGAACTTAGAACAAAATGTACTTGTCAAATAAACATAGCGTTTTGATCCACAAATGACGTGAATAGTTGAAACTGTTAAACATTTTGCCAGGCCACAATTCAGAGTTTGTTTTACCCTCAACTCTTGACTTCCCAGTATGACTGAGTAGAAAATGGCTGCGTCACATGCATGAGCCCCAAATGATTTAGGTAACTTGCTAGATGTTAACACTGAGTGAGCTAACTCAACTACATGTCGATTTGCTTGTTCAGCAACACAATTTTGCTCAAGAGCATCTGGACAAATAAGACAAAACTCATTACCACAGCCTTGTAGCACTGCAGCTACCGTGATACAACTGTACTCTTCCTCCACCATCAGACTGAAATACTTTTACCCTATGACCAACAGCATCACGCTCCTTCAAAATGTTTTCAAATTTTCAGCCACTTCAGATAAATTTCACATGCAATATATCCGAACTAAATGAAAATAATCATCTTTGAAAATCACATAGTAATGAAAACCATTTATGAGTCAACACACATTGTTCCATTAATGTCTGGACCGATCAAGTCACTGACAGTTTGCAGACAATCTCCCCCATGGCTAAGTGGTTTGCAATGGAATTTGCTAAGAACACATCTATCACAAAATGATGTGGTGTTAGGGCACTTAACTGATATACCAAAACGAGAGAGCACATCTCTTACATGACGTTGATCTTAATGACAGAGTCTCTCATGCCAACATTGTAGTTGTTTTTACAAAGTTGCTAAATTAATAATTACTTGTGAATCCAGAGGACAAACTCACATGTTCATAATATATACTGAACCAGCTAGTCTTCCTGTTGTGACTAATTCACTGTGTTGCCAAATGATAACATCTGTGTTATCATAAGTCACGTTATATCCTCTTTGTGCAGCTTGATGGACAGAGAAAAGTTGGTGTCTGAGATGAGGTACATACCAGATATTTTCGAGCAAAGCAGGTGTCCACCTTTTGTTTACAAATATTTCAGTATGAATACTGCCAGCTCCACGTGCAAAAATAACTTCTTTGCCAGCTGTATGTACACTCTGTGGAATTGGAAACTTTTTGAACATAGCAAAATGCCATTTATTTGTTGAGGTATGCTGTGTCATGCCAGAGTCTGAAATCCAAGAATCTGCAGTATCAGAATTAACACAAAACAACAAGCTAGTGACTAGAAACGTGTTTGGTTTGCTGCTCACTTTTAAACTGAAACTCGAATTATTATTGTTTTTAACTGTTGCTTTTACTTCTGTGACCATGTGCTTTCAGCAGTTTGTGATAATATGTCCAGCTGTCTTGCAATACAGACATGTACGACTTCCTGTCTTCTTTGATGCATTCCCCCTCTGGTGAAAATTTCTTCTATTTTTGATGTTGCTCATATGATTTTGATTTTGTGTAGAAAGCACCAGCTGCCTGTGTAGCTAGCCATTTCTCAATGAAATGTAAATTTTCGATAAGAAGCTTTGTTGTCTGCTCAGATTCAGAAACACGATACCAGGTCAACCTGTAAATCTGGTATCTGAGTCCTAATGTGTTGAAAATATGATGGTGGAACAGCAAAAGGGGCAAAGTTACATTTGAATTAATTTAGTTCAGTTCACTGCATAAGTCATGGAAAATGTTTGCAAGTAGTGACATCATCTTTTGATGTGACAAAGAAACAATCGAACAACGTATATAGCTGCTGAAGTGAAGCTTGTTCATATATCCAACATAAGAGTGTCTCAAATTTCTTTTGCATTAGTCTTCTTTCTTACATGAATAACAGGTTCCTCTTCAAGTGTTGTTCCAATGATACAAGCTGCCCAAGCATTGCCCCATTGCCAGCACTGATGTATGTCAGATGGTTCGTCTCCTTCCGTTAATGATGAGAGCTGACATGTACCATCTATAATCAAATAAAGAGAATGTTCCTTTAAACAGAGCTGAATCTGCCATTTCCATGTTTCCCACTAATCTTCACTTGACAACCTGCAAATTTTGTATGACTATAGTTATCACTCAACCGAAGCATTGTGTCTGCCATTCCACAAATCTTGCAGTCTCACAAATATCCTAGTAAATGGAAAAATAGACCAGCAAACTAGTGCTATAATTCTCACAACCAGAAGCATTCAAACCTGGGCCCATAAACTGTTTTGGTGAACTTAGGATATAATTTTATAGCAAGAACACAACATTTTTAGGAAAGTGATCTTCTTCCTTTAATATGTAAAAAAAAATGCACATAGTATCAAAAACTCAGAGTAAAAACATGAAAAAAAGGCACTCTTAGGAGCAAAGAATTTCACACAACACAAAACCAAGTACCGTCATAGGGAGAGGACAGGAAACACATAGTCCTGATTTACATACTTCAACTCACTCACCAGTCAGTAGTGAGAGGGTATTCAAAGTAAAGACAGTTCGACTGTCAAAATTTTATCAGTAAACTTTCAAAGTATCCATCATAAAGTTCCCAAATTTACTGCCTTCCAGGAAAGTTCTCGCGTTCAAATTATTCTTGGGACCAGGAGCTGACTGAAACCCAAAGTAGAAAGCTTTGAGATATCTAGTGAGTCATGGAATGTACATCAGAAAGTCAGATTAGAGGCCATATGAGGGTGAGTGTTCATTGTAGTTGACCTCTATTGAGGTCGAAGCCAAGTGTGACAGTGAAATTATCCAGTCATGTTTAACAAGTGTTGATGAAACCAAGTTAATTGCTGGATGTTTTTACTGGTCACCCGACTCTGCTGTGACGGTTCTAGAGTCATTCAAAGAAAGTCTACAGTCAATAATGTGGAAATACTCAGGTCACGCAATACTAGTTGGAGGTAACGTTACTTTTGAACACATATTCTGAAAACTGTCTTAAGCAACTAGCTCAGCAGCCCACATACAATGAAAATGTCTTAGATCTTTTAGCTACAAATGGGCCAGACCTTACTGACAGTGTCAGTATAGAAATGGGGATTAGCCGATCATTATATTATTATAGCAAATATGGTTACAAGAGTTAATAAATTAGTGAAGAAGACTAGGAAAGTGTTTCTGCCAGATAGAGCAGATACGCAGTTGTTAGCATATCACTTAGAAAGTGAATTAACATCACTTAGTTCCAGTAAGATGTACGTAGAGGAATTATGGGCAACGTTTAAGCAGTTTAGCAGATAGTAAATCATTGTCTGGAGAGTAGTGTGCCTAGTAAGTGCATAAAGAATGAAAAAGGCACACCATGGTTTAACAACAAAATTCAGAAGATGCTCAGGAAGCAGCAGCTGTTGCACTCTCGTTACAAAAGAGAATGCACAAATAATGACAAGCAAAGAGTAGTAGAGATTCGCGCATCTATGAAAAGATCTATGTGCGAAGCATACAACAACTCCCACCATCACACCTTAGCTAAAGATCTGACAGAGAACCCAAGAAAATTCTCATTCTATGTAAAATCGCTAAGCAGTTGTAAGGGTTCCATTCAGTTCCTTGTTGACCAGTCTGGTGTGGCAGTTGAAGATAGCAAAACAAAAACCAAAGTTTTAAATTTCATATTAAAAAAATCATTCACACAGGAGGATCATATAAACATACCATCATTTGACCATCAGACAGACTCCCTTATGGACAACATAGTAATAAGCATCACTGGCATAGAGAAACAACTAAAAGAATTGAAATCAAATAAATTGCCAGCTCCAGATGGAATCCAGTTCAGTTTTACAAAAAGTACTGCACAGCATTGGCTCCTTACTCAGCTTGCATTTATCGTGAATTCTCACCTGGTACAAAATCCCAAGTGACTGAAAAAAAGTGCAGGTGACTTCATTACATAGGAAGGGTAAAAGATGGACCCACAAAATTGCAGACCAATATCCCTAACTTCAGTTTGCTGCAGAATCCTTTAACATTGTTTGAATATGATAAACTTCCTTGAGACTGAAACACTTATGTTCACAAATCAGCATGGTTTTTGAAAGCACCACTCATGCAAAACTCAGCTTGTCCTTTTCTCATGCTATATACTGTAAATTATGGATGAAGGGCAACGGGCAGATTCCATATTTCTAGATTTCTGGAAAGCATTTGAACAGTGCCCCATTCCATGCTGTTAATGAAGGTTCAAGCATATGGAATAAGTTCACAGATATGTGAGTGGCTCAAAGACTTCTTAAAAAATAGAACCCAGGTATGTTAACCTCAACAGCAAATGTTCATCTGAGACAAGGGTACCATCAGGAGTGCCCCAGGGGTCAAATCGAAAGACTTGCACTTGGTGAACAGTCTACCTGATGGGAGGTGTTAGTCACATGACATTTACAATGATTTGACGGACAGGGTGGGCAGCAACCTGCCTTTTATTTACTGATGGTGCTGTGGTTATGGTAAGATGTTGAAGTTGAGTGAATGTAGGAAGATACAAGACAACTTAGACAAAATTTCTAGTTGGTGTGATGAATGGCAGCTAGCTGTAAATGTGGAAAAATGTAAGTTTATGTGGAGGAGTGGGAATAACAAACCTGTAATGTTCAGTTGCAGTATTACTAGTCTCCTGCTTTACACAGTCAAGTTGTTTAAGTATCTGGGCATAACGTTGCAAAGTGATATGAGATGGAATAAGCATGTGAGAACTATGGTAGGGAAGGTGCATGGTAGACTTTGGTTAGTTGGGAGAATTTAGGAATCAGTTGATCACCTATAAAGGAGACTGCACATAGGACATTGGTGGGCCTAGTCTTGAGTATTGCTCAAGTGTTTGGGATCCGTACCAGGTTGGATTGAAGGAAGACATCAAAGTAATTCAGAGGCGGGCTGCTAGATTTGTTACTGGTAGGTTTGAACAACACGTAAGTGTTACGGAGATGGTTCTGGAACTCAAATGGGAATCCCTGGAGGGAAGGTAACATTCTTTTTGTGAAACACTAGTGAGTAAATTCAATTCTAATGCCACCAACACACGTTGTACATAAGGACCACAAAGTTAAGATTCGAGAAATTAGGACTCATACAGAGGCATACAGATAGTCGTTTTTCCCTCACTCTATTTGCTATTGGAACAGGAAAGGAAATGACAAGTAGTGGTACAGGGTACCCTCCACCATGCATCATATGGTGCCTTGTGGAGTAGGTATGTGGATGTAGATGTAAAGCATGTGAAGCATTCGATAGAATGGTCCCATATTAGTCTAGTTCTATATTCATTTTATCAATATTTATTAACAGCGACCATAAAACATGAAGAATAGCTAGCACTTGAGTAGCAATCCTTGCACAAATTGCCCTGTCTTGTGTGCTGCCTGACCTGTGATGTCTGCTACTGCCATGCAGCAGTGTTACTCATTTGTTGCTGGAGTACTGGTTAATCAACCTGTTTTACTATTCCTGTTATTATGTATTGCTAAACTGAAAATCACACTAGACTTACTCAGCACCATTCTATCAAATGTGTGTCTAAAATTACTCTTTAAAATTCATTTTGTTTATAACAGGAAGCAAACTGAAGTTTTCTGTTGACACAAGGTATCATAAGAAACATATTTGTTTGGACCAATTTGAGCTACACATTGCAAAAATGAAACTGCAGCACGTATGGAAACAGCAAAGGAAATTCACTTGACAACTCTTATGAGAGATACTCAGTACGTAGTTCCCAGTAGATAGAGCAGTTGTCTACAAAAGAGTTGTGGAGAGGTATAAATAGGCTAGCTTTGCTTAGAAAAAAAAAAAAAAAAACAACTTACCATTGAAAGATATCTGGTGCGGGTCCAGGTGAAACATGAGGGATGTGATGCAGGCTTACTGGAGCACAATCTATCATCCCAATGCATTTTTTTGTATATTGCCTTTGCACTTTCTGATTAAATTTCAGATGCCATTGTCTGAACAAATATATGATACTTTTCACATTCATTTTTCATTACAAGTTACTGGTATTTCAAAAGTTAAAAATGTCTCAGAAGTTACTGGTATTTCAAAAGTTAAAGATATCTCAGCCCCTGAGTGCATGTGCATGTGTGTGCATGTGTGTGTGTGTGTGTGTGTGTGTGTGTGTGTGTGTGTGAAAGAGAGAGAGAGAGAGAGAGAGAGAGAGAGAGAGAGAGAGAGAGAGAGAGAGAGAGAGAGAGAAGAGGGCAGGGCATGGGCCAATATGTTGCTTGGCGATATGGTACACAGAACATGGGTAGTGGAGGTGCAATCAGTGTACAAGTTTTGGAGCAGAAGATGAGAGACGGGTGTGTAAAGATATGGAAGTTGTTGATAGGTGAGTCTAGTAAAGGACCGTATTGTTTGACATTTCTGTTTCATATATGCATAGAGCTATAGAGTTGTGGTACCCACATTGCACAATACCATGTCAGATATGGCATTAGTCATACCAACCTTCATAGCAACTGCCCTAAGCCATTCACCTTGGTCATCAGATGCCGCATCAGGAAGTCATGGAAAGATCAAAACTGTACATGTGTTGTATTTGCTGATGGTTTGTGTTTCTGTTTCTGCAAAAATGGTGAGTGATTCATTATTTCGAGACCCTCTGGTAAATTCCAAATGGTTGGTTTATTGTTTAATGCCACATTGTTTTAAGGCCTGGGACCAGGTTTTGAGATTCAGCTGTCTGATTCAGCTCATGTTTCTCAATAGGCTGCAGTTGTTTAATAGATCTTGGGGCTAGTTATTGGAACTTAAAGCAAATGTCTGTATGTGACAAAGTAATTTAATTGGCTAGATAAAAAATCTACTCACCAAATGGTGGCAGAACACACACATTGAAGAAGTTTGTAATTAGACAAGCTTTCAGAGCCAGTAACTCTTTCTTCACACAGAAGGATTGAAGGAGAAGGAAGAGGGATGAAGAAAAAGGGCTGGAGAGGTCTAGAAAACGTGGTATATTTTGGAAAAGTCACCCAGAACTGTGGGTCAGGGGAGACTTACCACAAGGGATGAGAAGGAAAGACTGATTGTTGGGGACTGCATCACACGAGATTTGAAATCCCAAATTTTCAAATATGAAAACCCAAATTTTCAAATATGAAAACCCAAATTTTCAAATATGAAAACCCAAATTTTCAATTATGAAAATCCAGATTTTCAAATCTTGTCCAATGTAGTCCCCAACAATCAGTCTTTCCTTCTCAGCCCATGTGGTAAGTCTCCCCTGACCCACGGCTCTGGGTGACTTCCCAAAATCAGCCCCATTTCCTAGACCTCTCCAGTTCTTTTTGTTTACTGCTCTTCCTTCCCCTTCAACCCTTCTGCCTGAAGAAAGGGCTACTGGCTCCAAAAGATTGTCCAATTACAACCTTCATTAAAGAGTGTGTTTTGCTGCCACTTGGTGAGTAAATTCTTTTATCTATCCGATTGAATTATTTTGAAGAAAATTGGTTGTTTTCATTGTTATAAATGTTTGCATCTACTGCATACAGCCAGTTTAGAACAAAAAAGAAGAATTATAGAAGATTTACATTTATTTGAAAAGTTTTATTTTTCTGTTTGTTCAGAAGGAAAGTGGGTTACACTAACACAGTTAATTTATTGATTATTAGGTCCATAATGGGGATGGAGATACTATCAGAAATGAAAAATATTACATGGAGAGCGTAGCTGGTTTCTCACAAAAAAGGAGATGACTTTATTGTGTGTGATATGTTGGCAACTTAGTGTCCAACAAACTACAAGAAACAGTTTTGTTTGATTTGTAAGATATTTGTTGTCTGAAGTTGTAAGATACTGATTGGTGATATCTGTGGCTTCTTGTCTGATGCAGCGAGGACTCTGCCTATCTCGTGCAACTGCAGCTGTCCTGAATCTTGCATGCTGTCTTGTACTGATCCCTATGTGCCGCAGCCTCAGCTCAGCACTCCACTCTACATTTGGCCATGCTGCACTTTCCTTCTGGTTGCAGAAAGGAAAGTTCATCCATATAACTTGTGCCATTACAATTCTACTTGCTGCAGGTAAGTCATTCAAATTCATGGACAAACTGTTCCTTTTAAAATACAAAACAGTTGATGAGTGCTATTACATGTTCTGGAATCTCAGTTCTCATTATGGCAGAAAAATGCTGGGAACTCTTATGCAAGAATTTTTAATAACTAGTACTATATTTCTGGCCAATGAAGCGCTAGTACTTCTCTATGTTTCCCACTTGATACTCCAGAACCAGCTACTGCTAAGATGTGCTTGGAATATTGCCATGCTATCAAGCTTAGGCTCTCTTTGAGTGACTGTATGACTGATAGGTCTGAATCAAGTGGTTGACAGAAATAATTGATTGTTAATGTAGGCCCGCTGACCCCAGTTATTCTTGTTCATATCAGTTTGCTCCCAGTTATTCCTGTTCATTTCAGTTCGCAGTCGATAATTTGATATCTCACTAGGAATAATGACTGTACTTGCCATTACAAACCCTCCTTCTCCTGGAGAGCCTAATCTATCTTTCCAATATATGTTCCCTGGGTTGTTGAAAATTTGCCTATGGTCTATTTTGGGTTTTGATCAAATCTCAGTTATTCTGATATTAGGGGGTGATTGCTTTCTGTGAGAGATGCAAGCTCTGAGACTTTCCTGTGAATTCCATGGCAGTTACCAACTAATGTTTTGAAATTCTAACTTTCCAGATTTAGAGCCAGTCTGTTGAACCAAGAGAGTAAGGCTTTTTGGCTCTTTCTCTTTATCAGCAGGGGGCAATTTGTTAGCCACATACAGCCCTTCAGTAGCTTCAGTTCTGGGCATTTTCTACCAGGCACTGTCGGATGACAGCTTGATACCAGAGCAGGGTACTCTGCAGATGATGTTGGCTGAAAGAGTAGTTGGCAAACTCTGCAGTGCCTTTGCAATAGTAGGCAACCCTGCCATTCCATCATCAGTGTGATTTACAGTGTCACCAGTGCAATTCACAGTGACTGTATTAAGTTGGTCAGTGGCCAACACAGCTTCTAGTTTTTCTGAGCAGCAGCCAACTTCTTCATCATGATGTAGCAACAGCCACATTTATTACAGATATCTTTATGTGACCTTAGTGATTTTAGAGATCAAACAAAGTAGAGGAATTAAATGGAAAATTAGGTTGTGCTTACAGAAAAAATAAACCTGGAGCAATGCACAAACTGAAGAAGCTGGTTGGTGCAGGAATTGCTGTATCTAGTGTTGATACCATGAAATCTAGAGCTACTACTGATGTTTGGAGATGGTGAAATATATTCTAATTTCTGTAGCTTTGTAATTTTTACTCTTTCAAGTAAATTTTTCATTTGATATAATTAGCTGTTTCATGATTACTGTGACAATGCAGTCTGTTAGTCAATAAAATCACAAGAGATAGTTAGATCTGTTAAGTGAATAGAGTAAAAGTCTAATTAATAATTTAGAATATCATTGGAAGCAAATGTATTGTGAGTCTGCAAACATTCTTTGTTGTAGGACAATGTGCTTGGCAGGTAATATGCAGCTTTAGGATCAGTGAGTTTCCTATCCTTCTTAGTTTCGTTGATTTCTCTGTTCATATATTTCACTCTCTTCTTGATTCCTTGTGCATCATATAATTTATTCTAAACTACAAAATCTTAAAACAAGATAAAGTGCTTTTGTTATTAAGGAAAAAAGGCTTTTCAAAATGGGTGTATTAATCCTGCAACAGACACTTAGTGATGTCAAAGTGTTGTGTGCACATGATTTTATGTACTGTAACTTTGGCATATTTTCTGAACATTTCTATAAAGAATTTTTGTTTCACGATAACTGATGAAATGTAAATTCTACTTTAAACTCAAAGATCAGAAAATTTTAGTAATTCAAGTAACTTTTGTATATAGATTAGATAGGAGTGGGAAAAACAATGCTAGTGAATCTGTTACTTGTTATGACATTTCTCTCTTTCTTGATCTGTACAGGCTCACTATTTCACACTTTGAGCTATATCTAATATTGTTGTTTTCTTTGTTACTCATGATCAAATCACTAGTCAGACTTATAGTAATATGTATCACAGTCATATAAATACACAAGCACATGTCTGTCAGATATCTCTCTCCTATTTTCTGGAGGTTAATTGTTAGTATTGTAGCTCCATTATCCAACAACACAGCACCATTAACATTTTTCATGATGAGCAAACAGCCAAAATTTCCATATTAGGGAAGAACAGCCAACAGTGAGTACTTTAATACTATCAATTATAGGTGCAATTTCTACTTAGAAATAAGAGTTACTTGAATCAGAAAGTTTAGACAAATGTTAAAATAAATATTTATGGAATATTAAGATGATGGTAGAGAGGTAAGTGTGAAAGCTCTTTAGAGTAAAACTACAATGCGAACCCACAATGCCTGTCTCATTTCCCACTATCCCATTGTACTCCATTTTATGGTGAGCCCTGAATTACTTTTAAATTTCAGTCTTACATTCAACAATATTATGAAAAGATGCCAATCACCATATAATGGAGATGCTGAGTCACAGATATTCACAACAAAAAGACAGTCGCAATAGAGGCTTTCAGCCATCAAGGCCTTTGTCGAAAGTAGATGACAGATACACAAACACACACAAGTGCAAACACAACTCACGTACACACATGACTGCAGTCTCTGGCAGCTGAAGCCACACTGCGAGCAACAGATGCAGTGCATGATGGGAGTTGCAACTGGGTGGGGCTAAGGAGGAGGCTGGTGTGGGGAGGGGATGGATAGCGGGTTAAGTGTGGGGGACAGTGAAGTGCAGTTGGGCAGTGCACAAGGACAAGGTGAAGAGAGGGTAGGTCAGTTAGGTGCAGTTGAGATATTAGATGTTGGGCAGGGGAGAGGTGGGGGGAGGGGGGGAAGTTTCTGGAAAAGGAGAGGAGTAAAAAGACTGGGTGCATTGGTGGACTGAGGGCTGGGCAATGCTGGAATGGGAACAGGGAAGGGGCTGGATGAATGAGAAAAATGACTAATGAAGGTTGAGGCCAGGAGGGTTATGGGAATGTAGGATATATTGCATGGAGGATGGTCCACTTGTTTCTTGGCCACAGTTTGTCAGTGGCCATTCATGAGGACATACAGCATGTTCACTTTCATCCCTACATAGAATGCAGCATAATGGTTGCAGCTTAGCTCATACTATTGTTACATTCCATCCTGGATTTTCAATTGTTTGATTTTATTCTTACATTTCAATCATTTTCACACATGGTGAATATAGGCTGCACTTATTTTCCTAAATTTGGGCTTGAAAACTCATGGTGTGGCCTATAATTGAGATATTTCCTCTTAGATTGTAAATTGTCAGTTTCAAAATTACACGTACACAACTCATGTGGGTTGAAATTAATACTACTACGTGTTACTGCAATTACTTTATCTAACTATCAAAGACTTAAGAATAAAATAGCAGAAAAACTTACACCATGTTATAGAATACAGTACCTGTTCCTAAGAAAGAAAAGCAACTTTGTTTCACAAAACTGTTTTGTTTGTACCAAAATCAAGCACAGTCACTTCCCACCATCTCTGCATCACCAGCATCTGATTCTTCCCCCTTACTAGATGACCCAGAATGCTGCTAAGATTCTATATCATAAAGAAAGACATCTTCAGTTCCATTAAGATTCTTAGAAATTCCAGTTTTTTTTTACTTTTCGTGGCACATTCTTACACTCACACACTTTGCAAATGGCCCCCTGGCACCAAAATTGCTTTGTTCATTATGTATTTTCTGTCGAATTGTCTTACACTGTCTTTGAATGGATGAGTGATACACACATCCAAAGGCTGTGACACACTTATCATGCCACCAGGAATAATAATTATGTTAGAGTTTCCTTCTTTCAGTTTTTCTTTCACTCTGTCACCATTGTATTCATGAAAACTACTCAGTAGAGGCATTGATTTTGACTGAAGAAGATCTTCTGGCTGCTTACTTCACACTGCTGAAATCTGATCTAGGACCAGTTCTTCTTCCTCCCTTTGTCATCACAAGCTCTTCCGATATCAGCTGAGAAGTTTTTTCCTTTGGGGAGAGTTTTATGCTTAAAAACCACATGCAGTGGCAATTTTCACCCATCAGCTTTAATGCTCAATCACTTTGCACTGCAGCTTTACAGCACCACATGTATGTATTTGCACACTATGTCCCCCTGCATTATTTACTGTAGTGCTATTTGGCATATCAAAATAGACTGACATTCGGTCTCCATTCTCGACTTGGGAATGTAAATAAAAAATTTTGTGTTAAAGTTGGATCACATAACACTGAAAAGATATCAACCTGTTTTCATAAGCTTGAGGCAGTTTTTGCACAATTGTAGTTCTGCGATGAACAGATAAATCATTTCATTGCATAAATTGCTGAACCCACCCATATGAAACTTAAATTCCATTGGTGAAATAGTTCTTTCACATGCTATTTTGCAGCTTTCAATTTGAATCATTGTCTGCCTCAGTAACTGCAGTCAGCATGACAGATAGCTAAGTGAAGGAGGCTGGGTTCAATTCTTGGGTTGGAGATTTTCTCTGTTCGGAGACTGGGTGTTGTGTTGCCCTTATGTTTGTATCATCGTAATTGACATTCCACTATTGAGATGGCTGAATGGGCACATCCCAAAGCCAAGAAATTGGAAGAAAAGAAAAAGAAGTTGAATCATTTCAGTTGAATGGCATATCCACATTATGTGTTTCAAACTGCAAAATCAAGCTAGTCTTTTTCCACATCTGGATATTTGCACTTTTGTTGTCAAAATGAACATAAACTTTTCGAACTATTCAAAAGTTTTCTTCACTTGCACGCCAATGACAATTTTTTTTCATCAACATGAAATCTTCATAGTTTCCCACTTTTTGAGTTCCTTTGCATAGCTGATAGTGTGAAGTTTAAATTTCACTGTGTAACTAATACATCTCTTTCCATCATCACTCACAAATCAAATGATCAGCTTTTCTCCCATCCTTATCTTCAATTTTCTTAGAGTGTCTTTTGAATAAGTTATGTCACCAGACCTCCCATTACATAAAACCTGCCCTGTTGTTGATGAGTCATCCTTTGTCATCAGGTAGTTGAAGAAGGGAGGAATAGAAGATAGAGTGAGATGTTGAGAACCACAAGGACCTAAAGCACACCATCATCGATTTTGAGATTGTAGTATGTATGCAAGCTCCTGATGCCCCCGGATCTCAGGGTTAACCAACTATGCCCACACTGCTGGCCCACATTCTATATATTAATTTTCAGGAAAATGTATCCCACCAATTTCTCTAATATTCATTTTTATATAGGTCCTAAGCACAAAACATAATACTCTTGCTCTGCACTGTTCAGTTGTCATGTAGGGTTGCAAACATACTTAAGTGTCTGGACCATGTATGCAGTAGTAATGCTTCGCAATTGTAAGTCAGTTTAGTAGTGTGGCCTATATTCAAGATTTACTTTTTACTATAATCTCATGTCAAAAGTTTATGAGCAGTCTATTTTCGCATGTGGCCTATGTTCATTTAAATATTGTGTAGCTGTCTAGTCTCATCACCTTCATTCTGTAAGAAGGAATATTTGGACATCGAAACTTGCAGTTCCGATGATCTGTTATTTCTCTTTTTATTTAAATACAAGCAAATTATTTTCTCTATCTTTAATTAATTTGATGAAATTGCTTGCATCTGTAACTTAATTTGCAGCCAACAGTTCAGTAGTGTGTCAAATAAAATTGGCAACCAGAAACAAACATTCTTTTTGTTAGTGTGCAGTGAGAAATAACTACTATTTTTGGACAAAAACTGGTTACACACAACTAAAAATTATCATCACATTCTCAAAAAAGGGAAGTGTGGAGTATCTACTTATAATTCAAAATAACTGCTATTAAAATGTTCCAGTTCTCCTTCAAATATCATTGCCATTGAGTTATATATCTGATATGTATTGAACAGTCAAAAAGTTTCTATTTGTGGGTGTTGCTGCAACATAAATGCAATGTAGTAAAACTCTGATGTGGGTATGTAAGCACTGACATGTAGGCAAGAGGCTAGTGTGGCGTTCATGTCTTTCCAACATATGTGCAGTAAATGCAGCAACATGCACTAAGGCAATGTTATTACCTAATGTGTCTAACAGGACCAATGTGCTGTTATTCTTTCCTTAGATCCTATAGGACAAATGCTAGTAGACATCCATCAGAGAAGAAAAGAATGTGTATGGGGCAGCATGTCTGCCAAAAACCTCCAATGTGGAATGGTGTGCCAAGTTCCATGCTGTAACTTCATAATAATGCTCAATGCAATATCACAAAAGTCGTAACATAGAAGTTGCACCAACTCAAGTGGGAGACACTTGAGCACCATCCCACCTCCCCTATAGTCCTGATCTCTCCCCATGTGATTATCATGCCTTTGGATCCTTAAAAATGGCCTTGAAGGGTCAACGATTTGTGTGAAACAAGGATGTGCTGTTGTTATGGAATCCTTATGCAGCAGCACATGGTGTTTTACCAAACAGGTAACCAGTCTTCAACCTGGTGCATCAAAGGGATGATTGCCTCAGTGCTCATGGTGATTTTGCCTGATAGGCATATCGATTCTGGACTATATGATCTTATAATGGAAACTTTTTAATTGCCCCTTATATCTATAGTACTTATGTAGTTAAAAACAAAAAGTCATTGCAAGATAAAATACTTATGTTGAATTTCTTGATTTTTTTTTCAGCTATACATACAGCTGCTCATGTTGCAAATGCAGTGAATTTCTCCAGATATTATTCTCACGATTTTCCCGAAATCAACTGGGCCAGTTATGAAGGACAGGTATGTCCATTCTTGTATAGTCTACAAGTGCTTCCTATGACAGAGCTCTCTTGTTTTATGCACATTTAGAATATCTTAAATACTCAAAAGGGTTTATTATGCTGATGATGAGGTAGTTAGAGACAGAGTACAGACATATATTGGATGAGAATGGAACAGGAAATCAGCAGGGCACTTATCAAATGAACCATAATGCCATTTGACGTGAATGATGCAGGTAAATCTGGATTGGCACATTGTGATTTGAAACCCAATTTTCCTATATATTAGTCCCAGTTCTTTACCAGTGTACTACCTTACTTTGTGTTATATTTTTAAGTTCTGAGTAGGAATAACTCATGATTAAAGTTTTTGTCTGATTTGAACAAATTACCATGATTGGGCATCAAAAATGTGTCACTACACAAATTAAAATAACAATGGCAACACTGTATTTTAATATTAGCACTGACAACCTTGAAGAGTGCAGAACACTATTCTGTCGTATACCACGAGTGTAAAGTGATCACAGAGCCATTGCTTGTCAGATTTTATGTTCAAAAGTTACCCAACTTAACCCTATTATAATTGTCATCATCATTATTTATCCATTATGATCAGGCCCAGGAGCCTGAACACAAGGCACCTCTTCCAGTATGTTGTTTCCTGTTCTCTGCTGCCAATCATCCTGTACACCAACCTCCTTTATAGTCTACCTCTCCATTTGTTTCTTGTCCTACCTCATGACTTTTTTCTACAGTGAACAAAATCACAGTCTCACACAAGTCGCCAGTGTGTACGTGTGATTAACATGACTTTCCAAAACAAGACATTTGCTTTTCATTGGGTCTACTGTAAAAATTTCAATCCAGCAGACATGCTGTTCTACTGTATCTGCTACTTGTAATGCAAAGAGAATTTTCCTTAAGGTGTTGCCCTCAACATTTAAAAAAAAAAAAAAAAAAGAGCAAACTACCTAAGTATTATTTCTGTAACTTCACATACCACGTTTATACAGTATAAATAATTGTATCAGTTGCCTGAACATCTGAACTTTGAATTTTTTCAATAAACTATACAACCGAAGCAGATGGCAGGCTGCTTAAGAACAATTTCCAACTTGGATTTTTTCATTGTTTTGTCCAGCATGATGTGAAAACTGAACACCAGCAACCATAAATTTATCACAAGAGCTTCATCTAGTTCAGTTAAATTTTGCTTACACACTCACTGGTCATACTGGACTCGAGAGTCCATTACCGCAGCAATGTATTTTCGCCATCTGTCCCTGTCTTGGGCTATTTCCTTCCATTCACCTTCAATATCTATGCTCCTCAAATCAGCCTTCACATTGTCCTCTCATCTATGCCTCAGTCTGCCCACAGGACATTTTCCCCTCTAAGTAGGGCACTAAATGTTGCTTAAAACATGTAAATGATTTAATAGTAAATTTAACAACAACTCATCAAACAGTAAAGGTGATGAGTTGTTATACTTACTTGTAAATTATTTACATTCTGCTTGAACTTTCCATTGCCGTGTTTCCTGAGGACATATCTTTGTATTATTTTGTTTTGATAATTGCACAAAAAGTATTTGTATTCACAGGTATGTTCTGCTTTTCACTTAAAGTATAGCTCTGTATAGAATTTAACACTGATTCATTCTACTTGAATGATTTTATGCTGTGTAATAAAAATAATTGACAGAATACTTTTGGGATGCTATATAATCTTTAATTTTATGACTGACATTTGTGTGATGTGTGTGTAAGGGGTGTGTTTTCAGAATACTCTGCAAAGAAAGCTTTCAGCTGCACATCATGTAATGTGTAACACAAATTCCTGTATTTTGTTATGTGAAAATGTAAAGAATTAGCAGAAAAAGATGAAAACAGACTTCAGATATTGTTGTGATGTACACACAGATAAATGTGATGAGCTCTGAATGAGACACTTTCCACAACTTTATGCCAACATGAGCTACAGCACATTATTGTGGTGCATGAATGTTGAGGTGAAAGGACTTGACATGTTGTGCAGAGAGATCTCTGAGGCATGCTTTTGATCAGTATTCAGGAACTTAAGATAATCTTTCACACCTTATATCATTGTTTGGGTTTGAACCTCTAACAACAGCCATATTTGCACACTAAATTCTTTCACGCCCTACCTATTAACATCCTAGTATTTGGAACACACCTTTCAGGGGGAGAAGGGGAGGGGATGTTGGATCACATCATTTGTAGAGAAATCTGTGATTGTATGTGTGAATGACCCTGTTGTCAGATGGACTTGCAGCATTTCTTGGTGGGTTTTCCTAGTGTGGGTAGCTAGTTGTTAGGACGCCAGCTTTCACTACATTTGTTATGTGCCATAGGATTCTCATGCAGGGTGGTCAGAAACAATCTGAAAAGCTTGTATGGTTGTTGCAGGGTAGATTGTGCTGAGAATTTTTTAATGACTCCAGCTTAATACTACTGCATGTGCATATTACAGCTGCCATTTTAACATGTTTTTCCCGTAAGTTCACTAGTTTCTCTAAGGCTTGCAAGATTGGTAATTGTACTGCTCAGTTAATGGTGGACCCATTCTTTAGTGTGTACTTTAACTGATAGGCAGGTGTCCCATCAATCATTATTACCACTCCTGATCCTGTTAAGTTCTCTGAATGACACCCATCAGTATAAATCTCCATAGGATGTTCCTTGAGTTTGTAATTTTCTTCTAAAGGTACTGTACTTTCTGGATGGAGCCACTGTTTGTAATCTAATGCAGTGTCTATAGACTGGGTGGTGGGTTCAATTTTTGTAATTTTATATTCTTCAGCTATTCCAGAATGAGATTTTCACTCTGCAGCGGACTGTGTGCTGATATGAAACTTCCTGGCAGATTAAAACTGTGTGCCGGGCCGAGACTCAAACTCGGGACCTTTGCCTTTCTTCAGCTATTGCCTGCAGTTTAATAATTATCAGTTTAAGACCTGTCAGAATGCACAATGCTTCAGTAGACATGGTTATGCAAGCATTGGTAGTCTTTATGTTGATCAAGCACTGCATTCTATGAATTTTCATGCAGCTATATTTTCCTTTTAGTGAGTCCATCCAAACAGGAGCTGCATGTACCAATACGCCTTTGTAAATAATTTTCATTGCTGCTGAACGAAGTCCCCAATTGAGCCTTGCTGATTTAGATAAAGAATGAATAAGTTTCATGCATTTTTCAGTCATGTATTGTTTATATCGGTTGAACAGAAATTTAGAATCAATAATTATACCCAAGTATTTTAATCATTCTACTTGTTGCAAAATATTACTGGTTAGAATCATACCAACTGTTGCTTTGTCTGTATGTCTTCCCCTTGTTATTAGCATTACTTTCGATTTTTGCTCATTAAAATGGATTTTGTTGTTTTGGGCCCAAGCTGTGATTTTTTCCATTTCTCTATTGCAGAGCTCCTCAGCAATAATGACAGTATCTGCTTTGATGAACACAGTCTGAAGATGCTATCATTTTTAAGTTTGCTGTGTAATCCAAATTAAGCAGAGAATTATACTGTATATTACAGAAACCTGGGCCATCACAAGATACCTGTGGGCATCCTTTCATCACCTTCTTTTCTAGTTTGATGCTGTTACCAGCACTGCTATTCTATCACTGAAATAATTTTTTACTAGGTTATATAAGTTCTAGGACATTCAGAGTCTAGTAGCACTTTAAGGATGCTGGGCCACCAAGCTGCGTCAAAAGCTCCCTGAGCATCAAGACTGACCATTATTATACAGGGTGAGTCGCTAACTATTGCCACCTAGAATAACTCCGAAAGTATGATAGTAGCTGAAAAGTTTGTGGGACAAATGTTGCATGGGACAATGGGGGCCATAATATGAAGTTGGTTTTTTGTTGCTGTGTGGGGTTGCATTAAAGATATGAAGGTCAGCTTTGTTTTTTTAAATGGGATGCTATAGTTTGGTACTTATTTTCTGATAGTGGCTATCAAGACAAATCCAATGATGTGTAACAGTAAGGTCTTTGAAGGTCAGCGAAGGTAAAAAAAGATGGCATGAACGTCCATTTAGAGAAGGTGTCCAAACTGATGACAAATGGTGTCAATGCAGTGCTGCAGTCTTCTTATCATGGATTGAGTGGTAATCCTTATCACTTTAGCATTTAACGAAGCACATGCCCTGACAGCTCTATCTCGTATATCGTGCAAATAGTAAATATTCGTCGAACATGGCATATCCTTCTAACATCCCATTGACATGTAAACACCATTTGATGGTTCCACAATACAACACTAAGAGGAATGGTAAGACGAGTATCATTTAATCAAGTGAATGTGAATGATGTATTCCTTTGAAGAACAAGTTGATATGCTTCTCATTTTTGGAGAATGCCAAAGAAGTTCAGTGACAATTAGAGACTTATGCACTGAAAGATATCCTCAACGTACTCACTCTACATGTTGTTCATTTAAATAAGTGTATGATAAATTGAGAACAGCTGGATCTTTAACACATTGGAAACCTATCCAGCAAAGGAAAGTTACCAACGAGGAAATGGAAATTGGTACTTTTGCCACTGTGGTTCGAGATCATTGTGTTAGTTGTGTCAACTCGCAAGGGAATCTGGCATTAGCCAGAGCAGTGTTGTTCATGTTCTGCATCACCATAAATATCATCCATACCATATCAGTCTCCACCAAGAATTAACTGGTACAGATTGTTGTTTCGCATTGAATTCTGCCGATGGGCTCAACTTCAGATTCAGAGGGATGACACATTTATTAATTTGATTTTATTTACTGACGAGGCTACATTCATGAACCATGGAAATGTTAATTTGCATAACATGCATTATTGGGCAATTGAAAATCCATGGTGACTGCAGCAAGTTGCACACCAAAAACCATGGTCAGTGAATGTATGGTGTGGGATTCTGGAGGACAGAATTATAGGCCCCTATTTCATTGAAGGAAATCTTAATGGTAGGAAGTACATCACATTCCTGCAAGAAACATTATGTCTGTTATTGGAAGAAATACCTTTAGGAACAAGGAACAGAATATGGTATCAACACGATGGGTGTCCAGCACATTTTTTACTGATGGCTAGAAATGAGTTGCAGAGACAATTCCCAAATCATTGGATTGGACGCGGAGGGGATGTGTCATGTCCGGCTCATTCGCCAGACTTGGCACCTCTGGATTTTTTTTTGTGGGATTCGTAAAAGATATTGTTTATACAGTAATTCCAACTACACCTAACCATATGCGAGAGAGAATTGTCGTAGCATGTGCTTCGATAAATGCTGATGTGATAAGGAATACCACTTAACCCATGATAAGAAGATTGCAGCACTGCATTGACACCTATGGTCATCACTTCGAACACTTTCTGTAAATGCACGTTCATGCCACCTTTGTGACCTTCATTGACCTTCAAAGACCTTACTGTTACACATCACTGGACTCGTCTCAATAGCTGCTATCAGAAAATAAGTACCAAACTATAGCATCTCATTTAAAAAAACAAAGTTGACCTTCATATCTCTGAAGTGACCCCACCTAGCAACAGAAAACCAACGTCTTATAATGGCCCCCATTGTCCCATGCAACTTTTGTCCCACAAACATTTCAGCTCCTATCATACTGTCAGAGTTATTCTAGATGGCAATAGTTAGTGACACACCCCATATACTGTCCTTGTGATATGCTATCCTGTATGAAGTTCATAAGAGCCGACAGTGCATCAACTGTCCCTTTCTTTGGAGTAAGTCCATACTGATTGCTTAGGAGATGCTTAGAGAAGACAATGTGCATAATTCTGTTAATTAACAGCTTTTCCAATACTTTTTCTTCCATATACAGAAGACTACTGAGACGAAATTTGGACACTTCCACGCAGTTTTCTTTGCCAGCTTTGAGAGTGGTTACTATTTTAGCTCTTTTCCATGATCTTGGAAAGCAGCCATTCTTTAGGCAACTGCAGTAAGATAGTTGGGGAAAAATGCTGTACAGTTGATAAAGGATCTTACTAATAACACCATTTTACCAGGAGTCTTGTTTTCAGGCAAGTTCATTATTAATTCCTCTACAGTATTTCTATCTGTGTGAAAGCTACATCATCTACCATTCTGCCGGGTCATAGCATTTGGAATCATATTAGTTTATGGTATTCTGTGTCTTGAATTTGATCATTGTCAGGCACAAAGTATTTTAGCATATAGATGGCAGTTCTGGTTACATCTGTATAACAATAAATTTGTTAGTTTGGATTATGCTTTCAGCACATGCCGTTTGGACACACTCCAATGCTAAAAGTAATAATATTATGGTTGGAACAATTCCCTTCTTCAGCACAAGTCCATAGGCTTTGCTTTGGCAGTAGATAAGAGGTGGCCATAGTTAAATCATTATTGCTCTTTCTGTTACTATTTTCAAAAGTTGGTCTGTGATTCCCCTCATTCACTACGTATAGACCAGAGGAAGCCAAAAATATCCTTTCCTCCGGAGTTTGTTACTGTCTGATGCCACATGCTAGATCTTGCATTGCTATCCATATCAATTACTAAACCAACTCCTTTATTGTAGATCATCATATCATTTTTCTCACGTCATATTTGATGGGTTTTGTGATATCTAAGTACATGCAAGATATGAAAAATCACAAATTTTCTTTTACTATTTCAGCAAATACTGCATCTTTGATGAATAAGTGGCTAATCATTACAGGATCAATATCTTTGTTGGCTATCAGTACTGCTGCCCTTTTCCTTGTCACCTGCAATAAATATCTTGCAGCTTCTAGTGATTCCATCTACATTTTGTTGATAACAATATGGTTGTTGTATGAAAGCAATGTCAGTCTGATATTGCACAATAAGCTGCATTAGGTTAGCTGTTGCAGCTCTGGAGCATTGTAGGTTTATTTGTATGCACTTGATTTTGCTTTTGTAGAGACCAAGTTGTTTGACTTGTATTTGGTTTTACCATTAATGATAATCAATGTTCTGTTTGCATTGTGTACTATTTATTTCGGACGTATCCACGCTACTGCATTGTTCTTGCTCGAACATGGAGGTGACAAACACACATTTGATTTAGTGGCTGTTTCTCTTTTAATCGCACTTAAGAATCACTGTAGGTGATGATGTTCTTTGGTTTTTGCAAGTTGTTTATCAATTAATTGTTGCAAAGGTACAAAATCTGTAGTGTACCGCTTTGGAATCAAAAGTAATATTTTCTGATTTCTTGTTGCTTTTATACAGGCTTTGAATTCTTTTGAAGACATGAGGTAATCTTTATGGATATTTTCTGACGGGGGCTCATTTCTCATTTGATGATACTGATGAATCATATTTGGATTCTGCATCTATCATGTCGTCGTTTTGTTGTGGTGCACCAGATGCAGGTAGTGTTTCAGTAGTAGCTGTTGCACCTGATGCTATGTGAGCTTTAGTATTAGATTCATCAGTCACGCTAAATTCAGATAATTCATTAGTTTCCATAGGAAGGACATTGACAGTTTCTCTTGACAGATTTTTAATCTGGTGTTCATTGGAAGAAATATTGTTCTTACTGATGACTAAACTGTTGAAAGTATTGGAACTATTTCTCATACTTTGCAGTAGAAGAATCAGATGTATGTTGCACTTTTCCAGACTGTGAGGGACGCTGAGGAATTTTTGGAGCTGGTTCTTCTACCAATGGTACAGACTTTTGTGTAGTAGCATTGTGTGCAAGAGCAGGAAATTCGCTTTCACCATTTGGAATAGTCAGTAACTGTGAGAAATCTTCCTTGATATGACCAACACCTTTGCAATGATGACATACAATGTCATCCATGGTAATATACTCATTGAAATGATTTCCTTCATAGGCGATGTGTACAGTGGATGGTACTTTGCTTAAATCGTCTAATACTTATGAGCAGTGCGATAAAATGATTTTGTTTGAGAGTATCCCTGAACCCTGGTTGGAATATCTCTGACATGCCCAAGTACACATCCCCATTTAGACATTTTGTTAACTATTACAGCATTACTAATAAATGGAAATACATTAGAAAAGACAACTTGTGTATTGGCTTTTTTTAAATGCCTTACTGGTGTCATTATCTCTTTAAACACACAAATCACACTCTTACACTAATCTATCTACATTTTCTACAGTTCTTGTAAAAATACAAAAGTTGGCTCTACGTATGTGAGAGCAATGCTAAATATTGATGCCATAAATTGTCTCTTACCGGTTTTACAGTCATCTATTACTGTATTGGGAACATTGTTGATGATGACAGCTTTTCCTGGCGAGGTCATGTAGTTGGTAAACATAGAAACTGCTGTTTTGCTGGAGCAGCTAGCGTTTGTTGAGATGATTCAGTTGTGGAAGCTTCAATAGTGCACCCATTTCCAAGCATGTTCACAGCTTCGGTGTTGACAACTCACTGAAGTGCAGCGCTGTGATCATTTAAAGGAGCTTGCCATACCAATGGAGCTGCCCTATTTAACTCGATTACACAGGAGCTGTATGCTCTGTGCTAAAATGAATTAGATGACAGTGACTTTAGTGCAGTAGACTAGAACACAATCAAGTTTATGAAGTGTAACAGTTGTTTTAAACCAGTATTTGGAAGACTTCTGCAACAGCAGACAGACACTGTGTTTACGTTCATTGCTAGTCAAAGATCCTGCTTTGTAAGTATTATTATAATCCATTTATTGACTAACAATATGAGCCTCTGACTACCAATCCATTCAGTAAAAACTGCACAGCAATAATGTGTTCTACGTCACACTATTTGCAGTTCAAATTTTAGGTGAATCACCCTGTGGTGCGCATGTGTGTCTCTCTCTCTCTCTCTCTCTCTCTCTCTCTCTCTCTCTCTCCCTCTCTCTCCAATAGTATACAAAAACACGTTTATTCAAATGCATTGTTGTGTCAAACTTTCAAAGGAATCAATGAAAAACTTTTGGAAATTTAAGATTTTGTACTAATGAACATTTATATCTATGTAAATAAAATCATAAATGGTAATTTGTTCAAAATCTTTCATCTCTGAAACTTCATCAGTTGTGTTCAAATTATGACATTACATTGCATGTGAATATGTGCTTATTTTTATGTACTAATTGAAGTGACATATAATACATATAGAGGGGAAATGTTGTTGCCAAAAGTCTCTAAAAGTGCCTGACTGATTTATTACTTCAGATTTTTACACAGTACTCTGATGAACATTCAGATGGATATAGGCTATATACTTTTAATATGTGTAATATATAGATATGTGTTTAATATATAAAGGGGAAACATTATTACCAAAAATTTAAAAAAGTTCTTGACCTATTTACTTCAATTTTTACAAATTTCTATAATACATGTATGAACACATGTAGGCTCTCTTTCTCTCTCTCTCTCTCTCTCTCTCTCTCTCTCTCTCTCTCTCTCTCTCTCTCTGTCTCTCAACATTGTTAGCAAACAGCAAAATTATTGTAATTGGTTTATTATAAATAATAATTAACATGGCTCAAAGAGAGGGGGAGAACAGGAAATGAACAGAGGGGTGAGAGCAAATGTACATAGGAAGCAGGGTGATGAGATGGATAGAGAGAGGCTGGAAAGAGAGGGGCATGAGAAAGATGGACACAGAAAGTGGGGAGGAGACAATGGAGAGAGAGGGGGGAGCAGCAGATGGAGAGGGGGAGGAGAAAATGAACAGAGAAAGGGAGAGGAGGTGATGGACAGAGATGGGGGAGTGGGGGAGAGGTGGGGCAAAAGACAATGAAGAGAGAGGCAGGAGGAGAAGATTGACAGAGAGGGGGGGAGGAGGAGATGGACACAGACAGAGGAGAGAAGGAGATTAGGATGTATATCCAATTCCCATACAGGTTAGAAATATGTGCTTTCTCTTTTTTTTCTTTTCCATTTAACTACACTGAGCCACAGTAAGGCTGGGAGCGGGTAGTAATAAAATAGATTTGTGGGGAGTAAATATGCAGACATATGTATTTGGTATTAAATTGTTTTCGTAGGTTGAGGCGAAAGTCAACAAGAAATACAGAATATAGAGATTTCTACTTAAGGAAGCATTAACGATATTGAGTTTCATCTAATTATGGCAGTTTGTAAAGAAGCATGAATGAAATTCAATTTCATATAATTATGGCACTTTTTCTTTCAAATAATAGTGATAATGATTGGTATGCTTAAACTCTATGCATGAAAGAATTGAATTGTATACATTCTGCATTCTTGTTCTAACAATGATTTATTTTTAACTTCCAGGCCCCTTTGGCAATGATACTCACATCAGGTAAGAAACATTTAATCTGTTTACTTTCTTATGCACCCCCACAATTTTGCCCATGTATGCATTCAACACATACATTGCACATATCCCCTTCCCCTCTCACTATGAACACCTCTGTCTTCCTCATCTCTAGGTGCAGGGGATGTGGAGTATTTATTTGTTTGAATCTGTAATTGTTGATGAAATGATGTGAACTTGATTTGAAATGACATGTTGAGAAAATTGTGCTACGTTGGTGGCCATTGTTTTGATTTTGTGGTCGGTATTGTTTCACAGTTGAAAACTGTTCGAAGTGGAAGGATTTCCCTTATGTGATATCGAACATTGGGGTGTCCTGTCACCATGGAATATGTATCCGTGGTCCATTTAATGTATGTACCGCCTGCCTGTCCATCTCCTCCTCCTACTCCCTGTCTGTATATCTCTGTGTCCTCCTGTCTGTGTCCATCTCATCCTCCCTCTCACTATTACCACCTTGTTCTCATCCCTCTCTGTCCACATTCTCCTCCCCCTATCTCTGACCATCCCCTCCTCCCCCTCTCTCTGTTCATCTCTTAATCTCCACTCTATCTGCACATTTCCTCCTCCCCACTCTCTCAGGCCACTTCCCCCATCACTCATTTCTCTGTTCATATTCTCCTCTCACCTTGTCTCTGTCTCTTCTACCCCTTATCTGTCCATCTCCTCCCCCCTCTCTCTGTCCATCTCCTCCTCCTCCTTTCTCTCTGTACATCTAGTCCTCCACCTATCTTTCTGGTGAACCCTTCTCGCCCCTCTCTCTATTCAATTCCTCCTCACTTGCCATCTTCTCTTGCCCACTGTCCCAATCGATCTCCGCCTGTCCTCCTCTCTGTATCCATGTCCCCCACCTCTCCATATTCATCTCCTTCTGCTTGCATCTCCCTATCTGTCTCCTTCTCCTTACTCTCACTATGGATCCCCCTCCTACCCCTCTCTGGCCATCCCCTCTTCTCCCCGTCCCTCCATCTGTTCCTATCCATTTCTCTGCCAACTTCATCATTCCCCTCTCTCATTATTCATCTCCTCCTGCTGACTCTGTGCTCAGCTACATTAATCGACAAACATAGCCCCTGCAAGGCATATTGATACTACCTGCACATCATGTCTGCTGTTCTCTCTCTCTCTCTCTCTCTCTCTCTCTCTCTCTCTCTCTCTTTCCATGTCTGTCTCTGTCTCTTTCTGTCCTCTTCTTCCAGTAGTATTCCCACTAGTCATGTTTGACACACAGATTGCACATATCACTTCCTCCCCCTCCCCCTCTGTCTGTCACCGCCTCACCTACCCCTCTCTATCCACTTCCTCCTAACAACCATCTCTGCCCATCTCCTCCTTCAACCCTTGTCTGTTCATCTCCTCCTTTCCCTCCTCTTCGCCCATTTCCTCCTTCTGCCCCCTATCTCTGTCTATCTCCTTTTCCTACCTCTACCTGTCCACCTCATGTCCCCACATCTATCTATCTCTTCCTCCTGTGCCTCCCTTTTTCCATTTTCTCCACTCCCTCTATCTGACCATATCTTCCTGCCCCTCCCTTTGAGCACATTATACATCAGGTGCTGCAAAAGACATTTTTGCTTGTACCTCCATTTGTTGTGAAGCTAGGAAGTTATAAACCCCACAGTACTGATATCCAAGAGACCTGCTATTTCTGTGCCAAATTTGATTCAAATTGATCCAAGGGCTTGGGAGAAGATCCAGCACATACACACTTACACTCTTCTTTATGCTTATAACAGACTAGCTTTTTCTCTGCAGCTTCATCTGTGTACTTGTTTGACATGTATATTGCACAAATCTCCTCCTCCCCCCTATTTTGGTCCAACTATTCTTCCCCCTTCTCTCTCCTTCCTTCTTGTCCTCCACCTCTCCCTGTTCACTTCCTCCTCCCCCCTCTGTCTCCTTGTCCATCCTCTCCTCTCCCCCCCTCTCTCTGTGTCCATCTGCTCCTGTCACATTGGCTCTGCCCATCTTCTCCTGCCCTCCTCTGCAATTCATCTCCTCCTGCTCCCTCTTCTTATCCATCTCCTCCTCCCCCTCTCCCAATGCAGCTCATCCTCCACCTCTCTCTGTGGCTCTGTGCTTCCCCTTTCTCTATCAGTCTTCTCTTCCCCTGTCACCCTATACATCCACTTATACCCTCTCTCTCTGGCCATCCCCTCCTCTAGTCATCTCAGCCTTCCCCCAGCCTTGCCCATCTGTACCTGTAGACCCAGCCTAACAATTTGATGGAGCAGGCTGGCAATACTCCCACAATATGTCTATGAGACAAGGTTTCCTACACGTGCGGGGCTTAAAATTTTTTTACACAGACACATAGCCTGCCCTGCAAAGATTGTTGATAAGGTAGGCCAAGACTACTCCAATACAACATGCACTTCATGTGCAGAGCACTGTTTTTCTGGGACTGCAAAATATATCCACCATTATTGGAGATAGGAGGTTATAAATTCCACAGTGCTGGTAGTCATGAAACTTGCTGTAAGTGTGCCAGATTTGGCTGAAATCAATTCAGGGTTTTAGGAAAAGGCACAGGACATAAATAGATACATAATATCCTTTCTCTCATGGCATTATCTGCATACATGTTTAACACATATATTGCACACATCTCTTCTTCCCCCCTCTGTGTCTACCTCTTCCTCCCCACTCGTGTCCACCCATCTACTTCTCCCCCTTCACTCTTTCCCTCTCCTCCTCTGCCTCCATCTCTCTCTCCATCCATTAACCCCTCCCTTTCTCCTTCTCCATCTCCTCCTGACTCATATCCCTATGTCCATCAACTTTGCCAATACATGAAGTACGATGTCTGTGTACCAAATTTGGTTGAAATCAACCCAGGGGCTTGGGAGGAGGAATCCTGGAGATACATACATACATACATATTTACTCATATATGGAGGGCTTATTTCAATAGTGGTACAAGACCATTACCTCCACTTTTCTGCCTATAATGCTCCTGAAATTAATGATCCAAACAAACAGAAAAAAAAGTTCATCTCTAGCAAGAAGCCATATGCTTGAATATTTCTGGTATCTCAACTGCAGATTTTTCAGTGCTCATTTAACTTTAGGACTCTGTATCTCAAAATGAACAAAAATGGACTTATACCACTATTGAAATAAGCCCTTCATATATATTAAACAGCATGTATGTATGTCTGGGATCTCCTTCCAAATACTTGGATTGATTTCAACCAAATCTGGCACACAAACAGCAAACTTCACAAGTATCAGTGCTCTGGGGTTTACAAACTCCTAGCTCCAATAAGAGCAGAAATACAAACAAGAAGGTGTTTTTTCTGCACCTGTTGTATATCTGCTCTGCACAAATGTTGTGTTGTGTGGAATAGTATCAGCCCATCTTAATGATTTGCTTTGCAGAGCAACCTACACACAAGGGCCAGGAAGTGATTTTTACAGCCTCTACCATGTAGGCTGCCCTGCTCAAAAGGCATATTGTGAGAATAGTATCAGCTTGATTTACAGGAGTTACACGTGTAGATAGGTACAGCTGAGCAGAAAGAGACGACTTGTAGAAGATGAATAGTGAAAGAGGTGGGAGCATGTTGTGGACAGAGAGAGTGTGAAGCAGGATAAGAGGGACAGAGAGTGGGGAAGAAGGATATGGGCAGATGGATAGGGGAGGAAGATATGATCAGAAAGAGGGTGTGGAGAAGATAAATGAAGAATGGGAGAGGAGGAGATAGATGGACGTGGGACATGGGAGCATAAGGCAGACAGAGAGCTGGAGGAAGGAAGAATTGTATGCATGGGGGGAAAAGGCTAGTTATAATACAATGTAACATGTACGTGTGTATGTCTAGGATCTCCTCCTAAACTCCTGGATAGATTTCAACCAGCTTTGGCACACGAACAATAAACTCTGTGAGTATCAGCACTGCAGAGTTTAGCTCCAATAGGAGTGGGGATACAGCAGAAACGTGTTTTTTCAGCCCCTGCTGTTCGGGCTCCCCTGCATGACAAGCATGTTGTGTTGGAATAATACTGGCCTCCTTTATCAACCTGTTTTTCAGGGACTCCACATTCAGATGGGCATGGATGGGGGAAGGTTGTGATAAATAGATGAGGAGATGGACAGAGACAGAGAGGGGAGGAGATAGATAGCAGTGGCGTAGCGTGAGGGGAGACTTTGAGACTTAGTCTCCCCTGTATTCGTGCTTAAAAAAGATGCAATAGTAATTCATAACAAAAATATAAACAACTTTCTACTGAGAGCACTAAATGTGCAAAGACACCAGATTTGTAGCCCGTGCCGCTGCACCCTGAGTATTGGTGTATCTACCTGCTTGAGACTTGACTGCTCTGTCTCTGTCTCCCTTCCCTTACCTGGCTGTGTGTGCCTGCACCCTCTCCACTTCCCCTCTTCCACGAAGGCCAGTGTGCTGCACTTGCTAGCAGGTATCGAGACTAGTCTCTGCTGTTTCTATGCTGGCTTTTAACGTGGAAGTGACGTCACGTGGTTTGTGTTCATAATCATTATTGTGTGATTTTAGTGCATATTTTCGTTGTGTCGCCAACATGAGTGAGCCAGCAACTACACACCTTATATAATTTTTATTAAAAACGCCTTTTTCTACATTAAAATACAAAAAAAGTGAGAATTGAAGGACAAACAACCTACTCCTATACTCAGTGTAGTTTTAAGTGAAGCCAAACAAAAACGCACTTTTCAGACAGCCTGGTATAATAAGTATGCTTGGCTGACTGCGAATGAAGTCAATAACATATTATTTTGTTATATATGTCTTCTGTTTGGTGGTGAAAAGGAATGATGCAATGAGGGCATTTGTACAATAAATAACTTTGACAGGAAAGCACAAATTCATCAGATATCAAAATGTCACCTGCAGAACAAAGAATCATTTCAGTTATAGGGCAAAGTAGAATTGAGCACGCCCTTTCTGAAGCCGCTCGCCTTCAATAAAATACAACAAACAAGTTGCATCCAGCAGGAAAGTATTGGCTCATCTTATTCAGGCAATTGTATTTATTTCTAAAGAAGAACTAGCCTTTCGCGGCCATCAAGAAGATGAATCGTCCAGCAACAAAGGTAACTATCTCGAATTGTTGGATTTACTAGCTCAAGAAGAGCAGTTAATCCGAGACCATCTGTCATCCTCTTCAACCTTTAAAGGAATTTTTCCAGATATACAGAATGACGTAATAGAAATGATAACTCTGGCAGTTAATGAGAAAATAAAATCTCAAATTCAAAACTGCAATTTCATTTCGATTCAGGCTGATGAAACATTAGACGTGTCATGCAAGAGTCAAATGAGTATAATATTCAGGTACTGTATTGCAGACAAAATTGAGGAAAGATTCGTTGGATTTTATGATGTTTCTGTAGATAAAACTGCTGAAGGTTTGTCAAACAATATAAGGTTTGTCAAACAATATTCATGCAGTATTGAAAGAATGGAATGTGGTAGGAAAAGTGGTTAGTCAAACATATGATAGTGATTTTCAGTAATGGGGGCAGAGAAAGAGGACTACAACAATTGGTGAAGCAGTTCTGTCCCTATGCGCTGTTTATTCATTGTTACGCACACCAACTGAATTTGGTACTGTTACATTCCTCCAAAATCATACGACAAGTACGCATGTTTGTAAGTGATCTTACTGCATTCCATTTGGTTTTCAGCAAATCATCAAAAGGAACTGTATTGCTAACTGAGAAAGGATTTAAACTGCCACATGCGAGCAACACTCGCTGGAATTTCCGTTCCAGGGCATTTTCAACATCTAGTCATTTCTCAGTCATATATAGTGTTTTTAATTATATATTTGATGATACAGACTCTCAGTGGGACCCAGAATCATTGAGCTGTGCTGTGGGAATGAAACGACGGATGGATGATCCTACATTTGTCTACTTGCTTTGCTTCTACCGAGTGTGCTTTGTTTATATTGATCATCTCTTTAATGTTATTCAGTCAAAATCTGTCAGTATAACGGCTTGCCAAGACGAAATAAGAATTGTTTTGAGAAACTTATGACAATTAAGAACAGAAACATTCATTGATGAATGCATTAAATGCAACTTGTGTTTGAATGGTAACTTATCATTCTGTGACAGTCAAAAGACATCTCTCAGGACACTAACTTACGAGATACTGGATTTGCAAATTGTTCAGATGGAAAGAAGGTTTCAAGACATTCCCCAAATTCAGTTTGTTGAACTTTTGAATGAAAAGTGTTTCCCGAACTATCAAAAAGAATTCCCAAAGTTGAAACTGCTTCAATTATTAGAACAGTACCCTTTTTCAAACAAGAACAACTTGAACATGAACTGTGGAACATATAAACTGATGAGAAAAAACACTATTTCCAAGAATCCTCTTAAAGTACTTTGTCAACAATGATTTAGACTCTGTTTATGAAGTAACAACAAAGTTCCTGCATTTGGTTTTGACCCTAACCACAACAGCAGCAAGCAGTGAATGAAGCATGAGTACTCTTAAATGAGTGAAGAGTTATTTAAGGAATTCAATGTCCAACATCCGGCTGTCGTGTTTGAGCACGTTAGCAATAGAAAAGACACTATTTGGAGAGCTATCCAGTGATTAGATCTTTGTAGACTGAGTTATAGACTTATTCGTGGAAAGAAAAGACAGGCGCATTGCACCTGTGTACAAGAAAATATATAAGTGCTTCTTCTCTTGCTCCTGGAATTCTAAAAATTTGTCATCATTTCTTGAACAAGTTATTATTATTATTATTATTATTATTATTATTATTAGCGGCGGTGGTAGTGGTGGTAGTAGTAGTTGTTGTTATTGTTTTATTTGATGCATTTTGTTTCATTTGTTTAAATTGTTGTTTATTGCACCATTTTGTCTCCCTATAATCACTGCAGAGCCTCCCCAACCTTTTCAACCATGCTGCGCCACTGATAGATAGACAGAGGGTGGGGTAGGAGGAGATGGGCAGAGAGGGGAGGAAGAGAAGGATGAGAGATGGGGGGAAGATGACACGGATAGATATATGGGGAGGAGGAGGTGGAAAGAGAGAGAGGGTGAAGGACTACATGGATAGAGTGGGAGAGGAGAAGATGGACAGAGAGAGGGGAGGAGGAGTTAGACATAGCATAGGGATGGATGAGATGTGCAGAGAGAGGAGGGTGAAGGAGATCTATGGAGGAATGGGGAAGAAGGAGATGTACAGAGAGAGTGGGGAGGAGAGGATGTGGAGAGAGGGATGGAGGAGGAGATGACTAGGCTACGGTTTTCCAGTTGCCTAGGGTGCAATTGATATGGTCGTGAGCCCAGGAGAAGTATTGCAGGCGACGTCGTGCTGTTAGCAAAGGCACTCGCATCAGTTGTCTGCTGCCATAGCCCATTAATACCACATTTTGCCACACTATCCTAACAGATACATTCACTGTACATCCTACATTGATTTCTGTAGTTATTTCATGCAGTGTTGCTTGTCTGTTAGCACTGACAACTACGCAAAAACTGTTGCTCCTGGTCTTTAAGTGAAGGTCATTGGCCACTGTGTTGTTTATATTGAGAGGTAGTGCCTGAAGTTTGGTATTCTTCACACACTCTTGACACTGTGGATCTTAGAACATTGAAATATCTAATGATTTCCAAAATGGAATGTTCCATGCAGCTAGCTCCAACTACCATTCCGCATTCAAAGTCTCTTACTTCCAGTCGTACTACCATAACCATGTTGGAAACCTTTTCACATGATTCACCTGACTACAAGTGACAGCTCCACCAATGCACTGCCTTTTTATACATGGTGCACTCAATACTACTGCCATCTTTGTATGTGCATATCACTGTTCCAATTACTTTTTGTCACCTCAGTGTATGTGCCATACACACACGTGCTTGAAGCCATGGGTAACAGGTTAGGTGTAGATAAACCATGCATTCATCAGTTCATTACTTCTGTACTCGGAAGAAGTAATCAGTTTACAAAGTAGGAAGAAGTAATCCACTTACAGAGGAGATTGCTTACAAAACACGCAAGTAATCCATCTTAGAATACTGCTTTAGTGTGTGAAATTCATGCCAAATAGGACAAATTGGAGGTATTGAACATTTACACATAATGACAACTTAAATGGTCCTAGGTTTAATGATAGTATCATCAAAAGGATAGATTGCTACTCAGAATATAATGAAGATGTATGGTTGTGTGTGTGTGTGTTTTCTGCTTTAGAAGAAGGCCTTTTGGCTGAAGGCTCACTTGTTTAGCAGTCTCTCTGTTGTGCCTGTCTGTGACTCGGCATCTCCACTATATGCTGAGTAACAACATATCCTTTTCATAATATTGTGATTATTCCCTCCTGGATTTTCCATGGTCCTAGGTTTGATTAGTTTATTTGACTCATGGGGGAACCATTACAGAAATGTGGAAAAATGTGAATAAGCAGACACCTGAGGCTAGTTACAAACTCTCTCCTTGAAGCCTAATGAGAAATTTTCGAGAACCAGTACTGAGTGAAGCATCTAGGACTGTATTAAATCCCCTACATAATGCTCCTGAAAGGACCACAGGTAAAAGATTAGACTATTTACAGCATGCACAGAGACAGGTCCTCACATGTCCACACCAAGTGAAAGAGGAAGGAACACTAATACATGGTACATGGGAAGTACATTCTGCCATGCACTCAACAATTTTTTGTGGAGTAATGATGCAGATGTAGACCTTAAAGGTTTGCACGATGTGCCTCTCTGCCTCAATTAATTATAAAATAGATGTTAAATTTTTTCACTAACAAAGGTGGCACTTCAGAAATTAAATTCATAGTTGAATTCTATTTATTTTCTGTCACACACCTGACAATGGGCTTGCTGTTCTTATTGTTTATTACTTTTCTTAAAACCAGCTAAGTAACCTACCTAGATTCCACAAAGTGTTATCTTTTTTATGATCAATCAAGTGAGTACAGTATCAGAGAGTCACAGTTGACATCAGTCAACTCATACATATTCTAGCCTGTAATAATTTGTGAGGATATGGAGTGGAATGATGTCATAAGTTCAGTCATGGATAAAGACTATGGTTCATTGGTAGGCAGACAGTCTACATAGAAGACTGCTTACATCTACACTCTATGAGCCACCTTATGACGTGTGGTGGAGAGCATTTCTGGTATCGCTATTAATCACCCCATTCCCATTCTATTCACGAATGGTGCATGGAAAAATGATTGTTGGTAAGCATCCATATGAGCTCCTATTTGTCTGATCTTCTCATTGTGATCATTTTGTAGCACATGTGTGGATGGAAGTAATATGTTTCCCAACTGTTTCCAGGCTGCAATCTCTCAAAATTTCAGTAGTAAACTTATTCCTGATGCACAACACCTCTGTTGTAGTGTGCGTCACTGGAGTTTGTTGATTATCCTTGTAACACTGTCACATTCACTAAAAAATCTTTTAATGAAAATGTGCCATTATTTGTTGGATATTATTTATCTCTTCTGTTAATGCAAATCACGAATGGCCCAAACTGATGAGTAATCCTCAAGTATTAGTTGAACAAGCATTTTGTAAACCATTTCTTTTGTGGATAAATTACATTTCCTTAAGATTTTTCCATTAAAATTCAACTAAGCATCTACTTTACCTACAATTTTTTTATGTGGGCATTCCAATTTAGGTTTGTCTGGATGATTACTCCTAAATATTTTACAGTAGTTACTCTCCAGTGATTTATCATAAATAGTGTAATCAAACAGCAGTGGATTTATTTGCTTGTTTATGCACCTTACACTACATTTATTTACATTCAATGTCAAATGACACTCCATGCTCCATTCATCCATCCTCTACAGGTCATTCTCCAATCTGCTACAGTCATCTGAGATTTTGTATAGACAGTTGTATTGTGCACAAACAGCTTCATGGAGCTTCCAATGTTAGCCACTAGATCATTTATATATATTATAAACAGTAATGATTCTGTCATAGTACCTTGAAGTAGTCTTGAAATTACCTTTATGTCCATCCATTTTGTTCCAGTAAGAGCAATATGTTGAATTCTATTCTGAAGGAAGTTCTGACTCTAATGACACATCTGTTCAATAAATGGTAAGCTTGTATTTTGCAGACTAAATGACACTGTGGAACTGTATGAAATGCCTTTCCAAAACCAAAGAAGACAGTATCAACCTGGTCCCATGGTCCACAGTGGTCTGGATCTCATGAATGAAGAGAATGAGCTGAGTTCTGCAAGATATCTGTTTCTGAAATTCCTATTGATTTTTATAGAGGAGATTTTCATTCTTCAATAATGCCATAATATGTGTATGGTGAACATGTTCCGTAATTCTACAAGCAGATTGATGTCAGTGATGCAGGCCTATAACTGTGTGCATCTGTTCTTCAGATCTTCTTGAAAACAGAAATTATCTGCACTTTTTCCCATCTGATAGGTACCCTTTCTTGCTCCAGCAATCTATAGTAAACTAAAGCTGAAATGTTTTCAAGTCTTTTCTCATAATCTCTGTAGACTCTCACAGGAATCTCATTTGGTCCACATGCCATGCTGCCTTGGCATTTATGGACCAATTAAAAGGAGGAACTGTATTGTGTTATCCACAGTGAAACAATTCAGTGTTTTGCCTTCTCTCTGTCATCCTCCAGTTCAGTGTCATTATGACTGATTATATGTTTTTGATTTGTTTACTGCCTTTGGCAAAATTTTACCTTCAAATTTATTGAACACTTCTTCTGTTGCTCTCATTATACTCATTTAGGATTCATTCATCTTTTGTTTGTCAACTGGTATTTGATTTCACTTATATCTGTGAACTTTAGCAGCTATGTATTGAACCATAATGAATCTTCCCATCCTTCAGAAGCTTGCTTGGAGAATACTGGCCTAAGGCATTGAATAATGATTTTGAATTTTGTCTATTTGTGCTCCACATCTTCGTCCCAGCTCTGAATATTTGATGTTGAATAGTCTGAAGGAAGGAAGGAAAATTACAATTTAATTTCCGATCGATAGCACAGTCATTACAGATGGAGCATAAGCTCAGATTATGAAAGGATGTGGAAGGAAACTGGCGATGTCCTTTTCAAAGGCATTCTGGCATTTGCCTGGAGCGATTTAGGGAAATCATGGAAGACCAAATTCTGGATGGATTCCTTGTAACACTTTTAGTTACTGGTGTTATCAGAGCCTTATGAAAGCTGATGACCTCCTCTGTTACCCGATTCTGAAAGTGTGGTTGTTTGTTGTTATTAGGTATAAGACAGCAACAAATATGCTGCCAGCATTGGCATCTAACCCATATATGTGATATACATCCCAATCTAAATTTAGAATTTTCCTGCTGTTCACTTCACATTTCAGCAAACTTTCTGTTCCTAATACTATGCAGGCAATATTACCTTTAACAAGCAATACTGATTCTGGGATCTTATCATAGGTGTTCCTGTAGTTTACTAATGTCACATTAACGTTTTCTCTTTTCTGTTTCCGAGGAAGAGAGTTGTCTAAAACTAAGTGGCTGAATTATCTTTTGATTTCAGCAGACAATATATCATTGACTCCAAAGCTGGACTCCTCTAACCTAAAAAAACCACCAAGTGTGTGGCATGGTACTCTGCTAACCTGATAGCAGCTCCTTTTTCCAGTGTGCCATAGCCCTATTGAGGGGGTCCAACAAATCTCCACCAGATTTAAGAGGTCAAGAAATTTGCATCTGAGATCGTTACAGAATCCTCTGACACTCTAGAGATTTTGACTTTTCACTGGCTCCAAACCAGAGGGCCACAATAAATTCTGAGTGTGATGCCGCAAATAGTGAGCTTCTTACAAAACCAACTTGTGCAACTTGTCATATAGTGTGGGAAGAAAAACTAATTAAATGTTTCTGTGCATGCTGCAATAGGAGTAGTCCAGCAGTGTTCCAACTTTGAATACATAACTGATTGAGGTTGACCTGACAAGACTAGCTGCAGATGAATAACTCATGGCACCTATTAGAATATAACTGTTGCTTAGTGTTGGCTTACAGTTAATGTTCAGAACTGAGTTGTCAGTGATGACTGTGAGAACATTTTCATGAAGAGTGGTAACTGCTGAGTGTGAGAACTGTCTAAAATACCTATTAAAATACTCATTAAGGAAATGCTTTATGAATTTTTAGAATATTAACTAATTAGGTATTTGATAAAATACAGGAATTGTAGGCATTATTTACATTCATTTAGACATGAAGTTACTTTGTGTAACTATTGTTTAGTCATTCTTTAAATGGATGTAATATGGGATTCTGATGAATAATCAGATTATTAGGCATACAGATTTTCTCCACATTTCTCATATTTGAAATGTTTCATTGCATAAGATTTTTTTCCAGTAATAGTACACAATTATAGTTACAGAACAATCAGATATATAAAATGGTAACATTGAATTTTCGGTGAAAATAACATTCGTTAGTCACAAAGTTTTCTCAACCATGAAATTTGCAGAGATACAAAATTTTATTTACACAAAATGGAGAAAAGGACTTCAATATGAGGAATATAAGTCATGAATCAGACACTTATTACCGGGGTTAAAATTGTGAGTGCATGTGTTCACATAAATCTTACATGTTAAAATATTTCCATATGCAAAATGTTTTTATGTAGTAGGCCTATATTTGTACTCTGATCATCAACCAAATTTAAGTTATGCTTTAGACAATAAGAATAAAAAATACACGCTGTACAAGATTTTTGACATTTTATTCAAGTACTATGTACAGCATAGATAAGAAAAAAATAATATTTATATTAGTATCGATAGCAGACTAAAGGGGACTATTCCACTTTGCTATGTTTCAAGTAGTCAGGGTGATTTCCAGCTGCTTATGCATACCAACTACCCGAGAACAGTATTCACATTGGGGCTGGTGCAGTTATATGATAGAATAAATACAGTAATTTTTGTGCAAGTTATAAGGCAAGATCTCCACCTCTTTTCCATTTTAATGGTTTGCATGTCAGTGTCACATTCATTTTGTAAAAATAGATTTCCCATTTGCTTTGCGAGTCACGAAGTGGACACCATCCTCTACCTTCCCTTCACAGAGAAGTTTGAGATGTTAACTGGGAACTCCTAAACAATAAAAAATATGAATACTTGAACAATGTCAACCATATATATAGAGGGAAACATTCCATGTGGGAAAAATATATCTAAAAACAAAGATGATGAGACTTACCAAACAAAAGCACTGCCTGTGTTGTGTCTGTGTATGTGCGGATGGATATGTGTGTGTGTGTGCGAGTGTATACCCGTCCTTTTTTCCCCATAAGGTAAGTCTTTCTGTTCCCAGGATTGGAATGACTCCTTACCCTCTCCCTCAAAACCCACATCCTTTCGTCTTTCCCTCTCCTTCCCTGTTTCCTGACGAAGCAACCGTTGGTTGCGAAAGCTAGAATTTTGTGTGTATGTTTGTATGTGTGTCTATCGACCTGCCAGCGCTTTTGTTTGGTAAGTCTCATCATCTTTGTTTTTAGATATATATATTTTTTTCAGTAATAGTGTGCAGAGATTGTCCAGTATGAGGATAAAGGTAGTGAATCTGATACTCTGCCTTAATTGGACGTTTTGGGAACTTGATGTTTAGCTACCATGGAAGGTGAATGTAAGAACCTCCTGGAAGAAGTTATTATATAGAGAAAAATGATTTTTATAGCAAAAAACCCAATCCTTTCATTCAGATCTTATTGTTATTTCACATTAATTTTCCTATGATGAATAATATGAGTGAAAATGATAAAATTGTTGTTATACATAGTCGATAAAGTATTTTTAATCATGATTTGAATAGGCTTAAATACAAATATACATAGGGAACTAAGTCAAAGATAATATTCATAAAATAATCTATAACATGTTTATGTTCAATACAAAACTGAGAATTGCAAACTACTGAAAGGCACATAATAAAGTCCTATGCAAAATCTTAAAATGCTATGGAAGCGCACCTGTAATATGAGAAATTTAATGTAGAATGTCACTTCCTTACAGATTAAAACTGTGTACCAGATGCACAGTCGAACCTGGTATTTTGACTTTTGTTATCCATCATCTTACCAACTGACCTATCCAAGACACATCCAAGGCCTAAGTCTCGCAATTTCAGTTCTGTCAGTAATCGTCTCGTACTTACCAAATTTCACAGAAGCTCTCCTGAATACCTAGCTGGACTTGCACACTTGGAAGAAAAGATATTCCTGAGATTAAGCTTAGCCACAGGCTAGAGGTTGTTTTCTGAATGAATATTTCAGCTTGCAGTGGAGTTTGAACTGCTTTGAAACATTCTAACAAATTAATACAAGGGAAGGTTCCGGGTCTGAGTCCCACTTCAACATACAGTTTTAACAGTCACAGAGTGTGAGGTTAATTATGTTAAGATATAATGTTTAACTGTAAACATCAAAGATTTCATGATCATCAGGTTGGGGAGAAAAAGATGAATGGTAAAAGTTGTGTTAAGATGGAAAAGAATTAAGCACATCTCATTTATATATCAAATTGTTCACAGCTGATTATTTCTTTCCACTTACTTTCTCTTTAGTGTGAGAAAAGGAGGAAGTAATAAGTTCACATGAAAGAATTTCTAATTCTCCTATTTGTCATTAGCTTAATTATATTGTAGTAGACTTTTCATATTCCCTATAATGACCAATTCTGATTTATGTCACTGATATTTTGTATACAGCTTGCCTCATGACATTATATGCATAGGTGGTATAGTAATATAAAATAACTATTGCTTGTCTGCAGTATTTTGTAGTTCTTACTTACAGTGATACATAATTTTAGAATTGATGCATATTTGTTTGCAGTTTGTTGATAATGTATATAGAAGTATCCTTTTTAATACATATTATTGATTGTCATAATTAGTGGCAGGAATAACTGGAGTGGCTATGGTTGTCCTGCTTTGCATCCTTGCGGTGATGTCAGTGGGATATGTTCGCAAGAGACACTACAATGCCTTCTGGTTCACACATCATCTTTTCCTGCCTTTTTTGCTCCTGCTGTTGTGTCACCCTCTCAGGTAGGTATGTATCAAACTCTAAATTCAGGTTTTTGCCTTCTACTGATAGCACAATAACAAAAGAGTAAGAGTCTCTTCAAAGGAGTCATCTAAATTAAAAACATTTATTAATTGTGCACCTGACCAAATGAATGTGCACTGAGCTGAGCAGAGAGGATGATAATTGAAATTCTTTGCAGTAGTACTGAAAACTGTAAGATTGTTCACAGTAGTTCATATATGTAGAATGATTCATAAGGACCTTCGGGGTTCCAGAAGACGACTGTGTAAAAACTACAAGATATACAGAAAATGCACATATTTCAGTGGATAGAGCTGCCCACCAAGTTTTTAACTCTGTTGCTCAATATGAGCACTGTATTGTGACATTCACCTGGTTTATTTCTTCGTTGATAGTCTCGGAGTTGACATACTGCATTGTTATACTGGCTGGAAAATTGCGGGGTGGGGGGGGGGGGGGTAGACGTTCAACACTGACTACTGTAAATGATGTTGCACAATTGTGTTTTACATTTCTTTACTTTCACTGTTCACAACCTCTCCAATAAATGTTGATAAGCCTCATTAATAGGTTGCAGGCAACATCATCATACTACTACAATAGTTTGCTGTTGAACATCTGTGAGCAGTAAAAACCTAACCCCACAGTTCACAGTTCTTGCAGAATAATACGGTGCGTGTGACACTATTTTTCAAATACATTAAACAGACATCGTCACTAATTGTTCTAACACACAGCATACTTGTGTTACACTTATTCCACTGTTAAGTTGATGCATTGATGTTAACGTAACCAATACATGTTTCACATCTGAAAATCAGCCATGGACTGACTGTCTTGGGACCATAAATCAGTCCTTTATATATCTTCACAATAACAGGCACTGAAACTATACATTTTTCGATGTTTAAGTTACAGAAATTACAATTAAAACATAACTCATTCAGTTAACTAAATAATGGAAAAATTCCTTCTTTTCAACAGTTCCTTTTATCACAAAGGTTAGACCAAATTATTTGTTTAAATAATGAAATTAACAGATATAGTTATACAAACAATACTTTTGACAAACCTGGTAAGTATTTTGGAATTAATTAAGGGTTCACTTTGCTAATATGTTTTCGAATAGAGCCAAGTAAATATTTTAAGAATCCTAGTAGCTCTTCTTCCGAATGTTTATAATTATTACAGAATTTATATTTGTTTATAAGTCAACATTAGAATCTAAGTCATAGAACAGTTACTGATTTTAGCCTATAATTTATTTATTTAGCGTATGGCGCTACACACATGGTTTAAATTAGCCTATAATGATCTGTACCAAGCGATATTAACTATAAATTGTCAAGATAAATTAGGGAATTAATTACATACACAAAACTAATCACAAAATTAGACCTGGTGCTATATTCCTTAAGAATTAGAGCCAACCTTTCTCTTTTATCGAAATGCAGATTATACTCATGCATCTTAATGATAATTAGGAAAAAATGAAAATAAAATTAATTTAAGGAGGCAGGTGTCAAAACAAGAGAGCAAGTAAAGAGATCCCAAGTTGCTTCATCACAAGTATGATACTCAAACTATTGCCATACATGTTCCAATAAGTTGTAACACTCTTACATCACATATATTTACAAAAATTGACACAAAAAGTATTTAGTCTCAAATTGCATTACTCTCAAGTGATTAAATGATATTTTTGAACTACCTTAAGTGTTTTGAAGCAAGAAATGAAACAAGTTCTTAAATACTTAAGTTGAAGGGTTTATGCAGCCAGAGACTGTTTAACTGTGATAATTCTTCTTTCTGTTACATAGCAAAAAATCTGGATTTTTCATTTGTTAATTCTATACTTGATATCTAGGCAGAGATTTTATATTTTCAAATTTTTACATCCAAGCTATGTACATTGTTCTTTCATTAACAGTTTCCACTTCCAACCACTTCCTTCTCGCAGCTCCGCAACAACTGTAGAAAACATTGAGAACAACAGACTAATATTCCTGCTGTCATCCTTTTCCAAAGTGATAGAGACAATAATGAAAAACAGGCTTCTGAACTATCTAAGCAAATTCAACCTCCTCTGCAATGACCAGTATGGTTTCAGGCCTGGCAGAGGCACAGAATCGGCAATAGCACAACTCACAAAAACAGTTTTAGAAGCTCTATACATGAACAGCTATGTAACGGACCTTTTCCTAGACCTGTCTGAGGCATTTGATACAGTTGACCACCAGAAACTGTTGTATAAGTTAGAGGCACTAGGAGTTAGGGAAGTGGTTAACAAATGGTTTCATTCATATCTAGAAAACAGAGTACAGTCAGTAGAGATCACACATCTCCAGAGGATCAAAGTAGATTGAGAAACATATATTGGGTCCACAATATATCAATATTGCGGTCTCTCAAGGGAACGTACTGGGCCCAGTATTGTTTCTGGTATATATAAATGGTTTCCCACAACACATCAGCCATGGAGAGAAGATGTTGTTTGCTGATGACAGCAAGATATTAATCACCACTAAGACACCAGCACAAATGCTAGAAAATTCTACTGAAGTACTGAGGGATGTCTACAAATGGTAACAGGAAAACAAAATAACCTTCACTGTAAAGAAAACAAATATGATATGCTTTAGCATGAACAGCAAACAGAGTCCCTTAAATTTAAAACTAGACAACATCTCCATAGATGATGTACCTACAACAAAATTCTTAGGGTTGCACTTTGACAGCCAAATTAAATGGAATGAACATGCTATGAAACTCTCAAATAAAGATATCCACAACATGTTATGCACTTAAGAGTTCTTGCATCTGCATGCAGTGATGAATGTCTGAGGACTGTATGCTTTAGTTATGTTCATTCAGTAATCATTTATGGTATAATTTTCTGGGGAAACAGTGCTCAGAATTTAAAACAGTATCTAACATGCAAAAGAGAGCAGTAAGGTTTATGTCAAAAAGCAGTAAGTGGGCCCACTGCAGAGAACTTTTTAAAATGTTAGATATTCTGACTGTTCCTTGTGAATTTACATTCCAAACCATAGTGTATATCAAGAAAAAGAAAAAAAATTATAGTACTAATAGCAGTTTTCGTAACTATAGTACAAAAACAAGTCACTGTCTTCACCTAGACAAGAAAAATAAACGTAAGACTCAAAATAGTTTCTTGCATGAAAGTGTAAAATTGGATAATAAAAGAAACAGATAACACATACTGTTTTAGGGAAAACCTTAAATTGTATTTGCAGGAACACTGTTTTTACACTATAAGTGAATTCCATAGTAAAAATGATTGTAAATAACTTTTATATCATGATGTTTAACTATATGTAATGTTTTGAAAAGAATCAAAAATTATTGTAAATGTGGCAAAATATTTAGCAGGAATGAATAATTCTATGTAAATTGTTTTGTAAAGCAAAACATGTTTCTAAAATAAATTTTGTAATATGTTTCTTTAACAATTAACATACAAATATGTAAGATTTCATCAAAAACAAATTACCATTCTAATCACTTACAATAGCACTAACTATAGTCTGAAATCTTTATTGTTTTACACATATTAGGGTGCTCCATTGCACGCAGAATACTATAAAAGTTACATTTGTTTACATGATGATCATTTCATTCGCACATCTTATGAAATTTCTGTTTACATATTTTATTCTGGAAGTCAACTGTTATTTCCATTTCAGTTATACAATGATTAGTGTAAACTGAAAATGACATAATTGCAAATATCTGTACATGCAACAAAGTTATAAGGTATTGTGATGCTTAGCAAAGAGACAGATCGTGTATTACTGATGGCGAATCTCAATCTGTTACAGTACAATGTTATGTGCAGTATCAGTGACCACATTAATTATCCGGCTTTGCAGCTCTTCCATATTAAGTGACAGCAGAGACAGGAACATATCATGTTTGATTTAAGCTCCAGCTGTTACTTCAACGCTGTTTATCTTGCAAATTAGTACAACTTTCAAACTGAAATTTCTTTTCTTTCGTAAAGTACTTGGTCAAGAATTTCTTAATGTGCCACAGAGATGTTGTGAGAATCATCTTTATGTGTAGAATAAGTTTATTTGTCTAACTTTTCTGAGTAGCCATGTTGTGTGTGTTTCTTTTGAGTGCCTAAACTGAAATACCATACTACCTTTGTTTCCTTTTTGTGGAGAGCATGTCATCAACAAAAATTTGGGCAAATTTGATGAAGTAATATGAGGAGTTTGTTCTACCATTATCAACAGTTAAGAAATGAGTGAGCTATTTCAGACATGCTGTACTCCTCTTGATTATCCATATGAAGGTTGTCCCAAAATTGAATCCACAGATCAAAATACCAAGGAACCACACACTATATTATTCCAGAATCAGTAATTAAAGGTCTATGAAACAGCTGATGACATGCACATATAAAAACATAAAGATGATACATTTTATTTTAAGAAATAAATATGAGAAATCTTCATGTAACACTGATGCTTCATTTGTCAAATGCAGACCAAAAGCATATGTTAAAACAAATAGCTCAGTCATGTTTGCATTATTTTGTCCTTTTAGTATGTCCCGCTGAACTGGAATAGGCCAAATGGCACAATCTTTGAAACTTATGGTAATGTCTCAGAACTCTAGCTGCAGACTTTGTTCCTAGTAAGCTGTGCAATTTGTTTCAAGGTGTTCACTGACCCTGTTTCACTAGCATGGGCTGACTGGCTCCCAGTAAATTGTCTGCTTGCCCTCATAGTTTCAATTTCTCACCAAACCAGTCTGTCAATCTCAGATTTTCACTGTTCATTCATATTGTTAACAAGATTTTCACTTTCTTGGGATTGATTGTCATTCTGTATTTCCTACTCTCTGTGAAACATGTCTGAACATAGTTCCAAACTTATATTTCCAAAACCATACTCTGTGCTCCACTATTTCTCTTCCACAGCTTTTATTTTTAGTTGTCTCTTCATATAACTTGCACATCCTGTTTGTCATTGCATGGTGTGTGTCTCACATTGTGGTGACTATTCCATCCAAAGCCTTTTTCAGAAAGGAAGTACACAGGAAAAATACACGCATTCATGCAAGCAAGCACAGCTCATGTACACATGACTGCTATCTCTGACTGGAGCAGCTGGAGATAGCAGTCATGTGTGCTTGGGGTGTGCTGGCTGGTGCAAATGTGTGCGTTTTTCCTGTGGACTTACTTTCTGAAGACAGCTTTGGTCAAAAGCTCACTGTGAAACAGTCTTTTTGCTCTGCTTGTCTGCAACTCAGTGTGTCATCTTTATAGTGAGTAACAGTCTGTAATTTTCACAATACTGTAAATTATAATGTCTTGTATTCTGTTCACACTTCAGTTTGAAATGTAGAATAATATGAATTGTTCCCTCTGATTAATTTTTTTGTGAGTTCCACTTTTGCATTTGCATATCCGTCCACCAACTTTCTTTCTTCACATTTATAATTGTGTTTCAATACCTTGGTCCATTGTTATGTAATGAGTATTCTTTCTTTCATATACTGCCTGATCTATGTTTTGTAATCAATGTTCTCTCTTTCATATCCTGCTTCATCTACATCATGTCCATTACAATTACTAATTTCTTTTTTAACTAACTACTGCTTCAACATAATACATAAGCTATCACCTGCAAATGAGTATGCCCCATTGTTCTTACTACACCTGTTCCACCTCAGTAGTCACTAGCAACTATCTACTTGATCTCACATCAGTTTATTATAGTACACACAAATTTACATACATGTGTTACTTTTGTGAAACTTGCAGAAGATGAGACTACAGCAGATAAATCTTTTGCAGTATGATATACCGTATTTACTCGAATCTAAGCCGCACTCGAATCTAATCCGCACCTGCGAAATGAGACTCGAAATCAAGGAAAAAAAAAATTTCCCGAATCTAAGCCGCACCTGAAATTCGAGACTCGAAATTCCAAGGGAGATTTTTTTTTTTATTATTTTTTTTTTTTTTATTTGGTATGCGTATTCCATAGATCCGTACATGCGAGTGATTCTCTTGGATGTGGAACGTGTCAATACAATTGTACAAATACAATTAATGCTACAGAATAGTAATATAATTCAATGATATAGATATTACAAGCTGTCATTAAACTAGTATAGCAATTCTCAATATAACATTATAACTATAACATTAACACTATAACATTACCATAATATTGTATCATCCATCTAATAACTAAGAGACTAAATACATCTATTATTAAGGGAGGGCATTACTTCTGGAAAAGAATTCATCTAACGAGTATAGTGGATGGTCGAGCAGGTATTTTTTTAACATACCTTTGAACAGCGTTTCATTTTCTATTGTACATTTAATATAATTAGGCAATGCATTAAAAGTCTTTATAGCAGCATACTTTACTCCCTTCTGTACAAGTGTTAAATTTTTTAGTTCAACATGTAGATCATCTTTACCTCTAGTATTGTAGTTATGGTATGAACAATTTGTTTCATACTGAGCATAGTCTTTATTAACTACATTCATCAGAGAGTATATGTACTGACATGTTGTGGTCAGAATACCTAACTGTATAAAAAGTTTTCTACATGAGGGTCGTGGAGGAACCCCACACATGATTCTGACTGCTCTCTTCTGAGCAGTTAAGATTTTTTTTGAGGCTGGTGAATTACCCCAGAATATTATTCAGTAACTCATTAATGAGTGAAAGTACCCAAAGTAAGACGATTTTAAAATGTTGATGTCCCCAAAATGAGTAATTATTCTTAGAGCAAAAGTTGCTGATGAAAGCCTTTTTAGAGTAAGGGACACATGCTGTTCCCAGTTGAGCCTACTGTCAATGTGAACCCCCAGGAATTTAGTGGATTGCACCTGTTCTAGTTCCTGGTTGTCATGAGCAATTACTATACTTTCTAGAGTTTTATTTTTTGTGTGGAACTGTATAAAATTAGTTTTTTTTAAATATTAACTGAAAGAGAATTAATTGAAAACCAAGCTGTAACTTCTCTGAGTATATCATTAACATCAGTCTCCAGATCAGCAGTGACTGACCATCAACGGCAATGCTTGTATCATCAGCAAACATTGTGAATTCACAATTTTTACTAATGGACAGGGGTAAATCATTAACATATATTAAAAACAGCAAGAGTCCAAGGACAGATCCCTGGGGAACTCCATGCTGAATTTTGCCCCATTCAGAATCCACTAGATTAGGAGATCCTTTGTTGCAGCCATGTAGAACCACCTTTTGTTTCCTGTCTTGAAGATATGATTTTAGCCAGTTACCTATAGGCCCTTTGATTCCGTAATGATAGGCCTTCTCCAAGAGTATCTTGTGGTTTACACAATCAAAGGCCTTGGAAATATCACAGAAGACACCAACTGGTGACTTCTTACTATTAATAGACTCCAAGACATCATTTGTGAGTGAATATATGGCATGCTCTGTGGAAACCCCTTTTTGAAAACCAAACTGTCTGTGGTTAATAATATTAAGTTTATCAAGATGTGCCACAATCCTGTTATACACTGCCTTTTCAAGAACCTTTGAGAATGTTGTTAAGAGAGAGACAGGACGATAATTTTTTACATCTGTAGCATCGCCAGACTTGAAAAGAGGTCTCACAATGGCATATTTCATTCTCTCTGGAACAACTCCCTCATAAAGAGACATGTTGCAAATGTGAGCAAGTACTACACTTACATCATTACTGCAGGCTTTCAACAGTTTATTAGAGATGTTGTCTATACCTGAAGATCCTTTACTTTTCAATGAGTGAATTATTTTTTTTATTTCATTAACAGTTATGGGTGTTACATTTATATCATTAAAACATTGTGGGAGGTTAAGTTTCAGAATATCTAAAGCTTCTCTTAGGTCACCACTGCAACCTACACTCCTGGAAATGGAAAAAAGAACACATTGACACCGGTGTGTCAGACCCACCATACTTGCTCCGGACACTGCGAGAGGGCTGTACAAGCAATGATCACACGCACGGCACAGCGGACACACCAGGAACCGCGGTGTTGGCCGTCGAATGGCGCTAGCTGCGCAGCATTTGTGCACCGCCGCCGTCAGAGTCAGTCAGTTTGCCGTGGCATACGGAGCTCCATCGCAGTCTTTAACACTGGTAGCATGCCGCGACAGCGTGGACGTGAACCGTATGTGCAGTTGACGGACTTTGAGCGAGGGCGTATAGTGGGCATGCGGGAGGCCGGGTGGACGTACCGCCGAATTGCTCAACACGTGGGGCGTGAGGTCTCCACAGTACATCGATGTTGTCGCCAGTGGTCGGCGGAAGGTGCACGTGCCCGTCGACCTGGGACCGGACCGCAGCGACGCACGGATGCACGCCAAGACCGTAGGATCCTACGCAGTGCCGTAGGGGACCGCACCGCCACTTCCCAGCAAATTAGGGACACTGTTGCCCTTGGGGTATCGGCGAGGACCATTCGCAACCGTCTCCATGAAGCTGGGCTACGGTCCCGCACACCGTTAGGCCGTCTTCCGCTCACGCCCCAACATCGTGCAGCCCGCCTCCAGTGGTGTCGCGACAGGCGTGAATGGAGGGACAAATGGAGACGTGTCGTCTTCAGCGATGAGAGTCGCTTCTGCCTTGGTGCCAATGATGGTCGTATGCGTGTTTGGCGCCGTGCAGGTGAGCGCCACAATCAGGACTGCATACGACCGAGGCACACAGGGCCAACACCCGGCATCATGGTGTGGGGAGCGATCTCCTACACTGGCTGTACACCACTGGTGATCGTCGAGGGGACACTGAATAGTGCACGGTACATCCAAACCGTCATCGAACCCATCGTTCGACCATTCCTAGACCGGCAAGGGAACTTGCTGTTCCAACAGGACAATGCACGTCCGCATGTATCCCGTGCCACCCAACGTGCTCTAGAAGGTGTAAGTCAACTACCCTGACCAGCAAGATCTCCGGATCTGTCCCCCATTGAGCATGTTTGGGACTGGATGAAGCGTCGTCTCACGCGGTCTGCACGTCCAGCACGAACGCTGGTCCAACTGAGGCGCCAGGTGGAAATGGCATGGCAAGCCGTTCCACAGGACTACATCCAGCATCTCTACGATCGTCTCCATGGGAGAATAGCAGCCTGCATTGCTGCGAAAGGTGGATATACACTGTACTAGTGCCGACATTGTGCATGCTCTGTTGCCTGTGTCTATGTGCCTGTGGTTCTGTCAGTGTGATCATGTGATGTATCTGACCCCAGGAATGTGTCAATAAAGTTTCCCCTTCCTGGGACAATGAATTCACGGTGTTCTTATTTCAATTTCCAGGAGTGTATTTGAGAGGTGACACTTAGAAAGTGGTTGTTAAATGTGTCTGCTATCTGTTTACTATCAGTTATTTCCAAATCGTTAATTTTTAGGACAGCAGATTTTTCATTGTCAGATGGTGCAGTACCTGTTTCCCTCTTTATTACATTCCAAATCGTTCTGATTTTATTGTTTGAACAGTTAATTTCAGACTGCATGCACATACTTTTAGATTTTTTAATGACTTTAGTTAAGATTTTGCAGTATGTCCTATAATATTTCATCTGCAGGGGATTATTGGATTGTCTAGATATTATATACAGTTCCCTTTTTCTCTGGCATGATATTTTTATGCCCTTGGTGAGCCATGGTTTTTTGCTTGATTGCCTGTTCTGTAGTCTACAGACCTTTTTTGGAAAGACATTTTCAAATATACCTGATAATTCATCAGTAAATAAATTATATTTTGTATTAACATCATTTGCAAGATAAACATACCTCCAGTCAGTCTCCCAAATGCATAATTTGAATTTTTGGATATTTTCCTCATTCATGTTTCTAATGGTTTTCCACTGTGCACTAGCTTTGTTCTGATTTGTATTAAAGTTGTCAATTGTGAGTATTTGGCCATCATGATCAGAGAGTCCATTTATGACTTTTTCAACTTTGATGTGATTAGTTTTACTCATATCTACAAAGATATTGTCTATTAGAGTGCTGGAAGTGGCAGTAGTTCTTGTGGGAAAACTGACAGTGGAGACAAGGTTGTAGGTATGCATTAAATTTGCAAACTCTGTCTTAGAAGATGAGCTTCCTAGGAAATCTATATTAAAATCTCCAGTCACTATAATGTCCCTATTTTTTCTTGTGAGATACAATAGCACAGAATCTAATTGTTTCATGAATACTTTAAAATTACCAGATGGATCCCTGTATACTGCTACGATTACCAGTTTCTTGTTACCTTCTACTATTTCTGTGACACATGCCTCAAAGTCTTTCTCTACACAATATTTCTCTACATCTATTGTATTAAAGGACAGGCTGTTTTTCACATAAATAACTGCCCCACCTTTGCACATATGCTTTCTACAAAATGAGGTAACTAAAACATAATTTGGTATATTGAGCATTTCAATGCCAAAAGTGATATGGTGTTCTGTCAGACAGAGAATATGAGCACAATTTGCGCCTGTTGGTTCATCAACATTTACAATAAATTGGTCTAACTTACAGAGCAGGCTTTGAATATTTTGGTGAAAAATTTTGAGCTCATTTTTAATTACATGATTAGTTGTGGTGTTACCATTGCTGGGACTGAGTTTTATTACTTTTGACATACCAGTATTACAGGAACAGTTTTCTGCAGGGAAGAGGGAGCTGTTGTGCTGGTAACACCCACATTTGTTGTTATTAACTACATTACTTACATTCTGATTGGAACCTTCCCCCTTCTGCCCCAGTACCATAAAAAATCCCCATTTGCAGCTGAGGACTTTCTTGATCTCAGGCACATCCTATGTGGAGCAGCTGCAGTCACTACTGTGCTCCTTTTTGCCATAGAGGGTGGATCTCCTGTTGGTCCATTGTAATACAATTTAGGTTGAATGAATGACGATACAGCTACAGTAGTTTGGTTCGAGTTTTAAGCTTAGCAGTTAAGCTTTACCATGTAGCCATTGCTATGCATCAGGTGCTCTGTCCGTATTTATATGGGTACCATTCCTTTATCACGTGCTTCGTCTGGTTTGAATTGATTGCTTATTTTTCTTTGATCTGGCAAGTGCCGTTCTCTTTGTTATAGGTGTTCACGTCATTCTAAGCTGAAAATGCATTACTGTACTGTGTCATGCATTGTTTGTCGCATTCTGATAATGAGTGTTTACGACCTGCCGCCGCTCGTGGCATGGCTTGCTTTTGTGCGCGCAACCGCCGCTTAAAAAAAAAAGAAAAAAAAAGAGGAATCGTCTCATTAGCGGAACAATGGCAAGAGACTGCTTGCTATTTGCTGTTACTTACACTGGTGCTTTCTTTGATAATGATCAACAAGAACCAAATAATAGACTGCGTATGATAGAAGATGTTCTGAACGAGAGTTTAGTGAAAATTTTTCTCCGGTTGAAAATCTTTGCAGACGCCTCTGTAGTACAGTACATTCTGTACAGAAATTAGTCATCTTAGATTTAAAAATCTTGTCAATTGCCGTGCTTCATTTCTGACTGTATCACTATTGGGCATAAGAACAATACGAATATAAACATGACATGATATGTACATTATTCTGCGTTTGCTGTTGTCTCACTCTAGTTTCGTAGTTTATTAGGCAGACAGGATTTAAATGAGATAGCAGCAAACACGAAAGAATACATGGCAAAATGTTTATATTCGTATTATTCTTATGGTGAAGAGAATACTGCATATGATTCACAATTCATAAAAGCAATGATCTCTTGTCCCAGGTAGGAAAAAATGCAGACAAACAATCTTGCCAGTCAGATTTTCGTAGTACGCTGAAATGCTGCTACATTCGAAGATGAACAATACGGAATTTGTATTTACTTCGTTGGATAATGTATGAAAATGCAGTGGTCGAAACTCGGGGCGGTGAAAAAAAGCTCGTCTTCCACTTCTTTTTTTTTTTTTTTTATAATATACTGACGCGGGGGTTTTGTCGCCAGTATTTATCTTTGTGCCTGCAAAGCATACCTGTGTAGCGCTACATAATTTGACGGAAGAAGTTAGTTGTGGCGGCACCTACCAACATTTTTCAGAACTGCCGCTTACTTTGCACTCGATTCTAAGCCGCAGGCGGGTTTCTGGATTACAAAAACTGGAAAAAAAGTGCGGCTTAGATTCGAGTAAATACAGTAGTCACAAAAATTTCTGTGCTCTGTTTTTTATGGTAAATACAAGTCTGATATTGTTTCTTCACATTTTTATTCCATGTGCATTTACCTTTTCTTAACTGTTTGTTTTAGTGGTGTACTGAAGGAATTAAAAAACCCAGAGGAACATATTCCTGGTTGCCTCATAAATGTCACTGGCAACATCACAGAAGTGCAAAGTTCAAAACATATCTTATGCAAAAGTGAAGCAATTTTTGTTCCAATGGAGTCTCAGGTAAATTAATAAAAACAATGCTCATCTAAATTTCATTTCTAAATTTTTTTAATGATAGTAATCTTACCTTACATGAAGAGAACCAAAGCAGTACTGATGAAAATTGTCTTTAAATCTTTACATGTTTCTGTTGATCTTTATCAGTTGGCACAAGATAAATAGGAACATGCAGTACAGGACTGAAAACATTCAGATGGAAGTGAAGCCCACAATTATTTCTAAATTTATAACCCAAATGTAACTAAAATTGAAGAGTTCATACATTTGAATGGTTTGCAGTAAACAGGAATATCCATCATTTATTATTTTAAATTCCACATGTCCAAACAATAATTCAGTAAAACCATGGGTGCTAATGCCAATAACTCATGAGCTCCAAAATTACAAACATCAGACATACTCAGCTTTATTGTTGAGGGTTTTGTGGCTTTTGCTCAGGATCATTGCCCAAAGTTTGTTTTATGGTTTTTCTGATATTTTGCCAACTTGACTGGAAAAGGAAAAAAGTATTAAAAAGCCAATGTTGTAATGACCAAACAGTCCATCAGTATCAGGATAATTGAACATAAACAGTATTGCAGGCAGGGATGGGTGGAGAAATCGGTCATGGCAGAGCATGTGCTCTGTGGAACCATCCATGTAATAAAATTCACCAATATACATGTTCTCAATGTGAACAGAAGCTAAAATACCTGTTTGATCAGGGAAGCCATAAAACATAAGAAAAGATTTAACAAGAGAGAAAAAAGCATCAAGGTAGACAGATCCTGCATGCCAGAGCTGCACCAATTGCAGCTAAAATGGTGAGAACCACAATGATATGACCAGGAAAAAGCCCTCGAATCTCTGGCTGTGGGTTAGACTCCAGCCCATCACCAGCAATGGAGGATGGTTCTTTAACAATGCCAACCATTCACTCTAATGAAATGTCAGATAAATCATTTATACAAATATTGACAGAAGACCTTGAGACAAAAGCCAACAGGTAATACATTATACTAAATTTTAATTTACAAAATTTAGAAACACTAATTGCATATGTTCTAGGCAACAAATTTGCTGCATGTTGTCCATCATCTAACATGCATGTGGTTATAGACACTGGTTGGCAACATGTGGGCCATCTTTTGTATTCCGCCTCCTGGAATTAATTATCATTCATTTACCAAAGGTGTGGGACTTCCTTATTTATGAAATACTGGAATTTGCTGGAACATCCCATGTGTTTATAAATAGGGGTCCACTCTGCCAAGAAAGGCAGTTGTGCTCCATGTGTACTTTCCTTTTGCTTTCAGTACTAGTTTTTATTAATTCTTCTCTTATAACTTGTACTTGATACCAGTCATTGTGTTCATATTCACTTTTGTGTAACACCTTATCTTTTACTTGAAAATATCTCCTGCTTAGAATGTGATGCTCACTTACATGTATATGTGTTAGCTCACACCAACAACCATGTTGGTTGAAGATATTAGAGCCCTACAGTATTGCTGAGATCTCTGAGCATGTCTGAACTTGTGTTTTCATGGGACTGGCTATATGCTGTACAATGAGATAGAAACCGGTTACATGCATTTCTAAAATGTGTACTGAGAATAGATTTTATTTCAGGGTTGGCTATGGATTGTACTACCACTGAGTATATACAGCGTAGATGCCACGTACAGAGTAATGCGACGAAATGTTAGATCTGTAACTGTATTACAAGTTACAAGACTACCAGGTGCAGCCATCAGACTTCAGCTGCAATGTTCCTTCACATGCCAGCCTGGTCAGGTAAGCTGTGGTAATACAACAGAAACTGCAGGTAGACATAACAATGAAAAGAAAGCAAATGGAAAAACATTCACACAGCATACTAATTGTGGTAAACCAGTGCTTACCCGCATCTGAATCTGTACTTTGTAAACCACTGTCAAGTACATGGCAAAGGGTACTTCCCATTGTTCCAGTTACTAGTGCATCCTCGTATTCCATTCCTAGGTGTTGATAATTATTGCTTGAATGTCTCTGTGTGTGTTCTAACTACTCTAATCTTGTCTGCATGATTCTAAGGGAATAATATGTAGGGAGATTCCTCACATAAATCTGGTTCTAGAAACTTTGTAAGTAGGCTTTCACAGAGTAGTTTTTATCTGTCTTCAAGTGTCTGCCAGTTCAGTTTTTCAGCATCTTATTTGCATGATGGTAGTTTCTGAATCAGGGGGATGCTGACTCATTTGATCATTCAGTTTGCATCTGTGTTGGTTGACAAGGTGTGGTATCACTTGAGCTAAATCTCAAACCTCTGTAGTGTCATAGAATTGAGGCAGATACTATTATCTACACTCTTTCATCTGTTATATCAATTCTTTGAGGTTGAAGAATTAGTTGGTGGGTTTGAAGGGGTGCTGTTTATATACAACCAGTACGGTTCTCTCTCTCTCTCTCTCTCTCTCTCTCTCTCTCTCTCTCTCTCTCTCTCTCTCTCTCTCCCTCCCTCTCCTTCTCCCTCTCTCTTCCCCTCTCCCTCTCCTCTCCCCTCCCCTCTCTCCCTCTCCTCTCCCCTCCCCTCTCTTCACCCAGTGATTTAAATCCTTTGCTCATCTGTAATAGCTCAAACACAGGGTTATACCAGATACGTACTTACCATAGTTGTTTACTTTATATTGTAACATACTGAGACAATATAAAAAAGTTACAGTATGGCAATTTCAGTCCATTTTCAGTAGGGTTTTCCCAAGGTCCTCATTTTGCTGTTACACTGGAATAATCCAGTCCAAAGCAGCATCATATATCCGTACTATTGTGGTAGTGTCAAATTAGTGTAGTGTGCTATTCATTTTATTGATAGGTATTAACAGGGACTCTAAAACATGAAAATAACAAGTACTTCAGCAATGACAGCATCACTCTGGCCTACCCTGAGTGCTGCTGCCATGCAATCAAAATTGTATAGATATTTACCAAACCATCAGAGAAAATGCACCTGATCACTCTTAGGAAGGATACCTAGTGACAGTATGTACAAGTACCTCTGACGAAAAAAAATCAGAATCACAGATTTTGAGATGTGGTACAATATAACTTTTGCTGTGGCTGATGCAAAACTGATGTATTAACACTTTAAAATGCTCAGGAAATTGTTAAAGTTATGTTTGAAGAAATCAACATTTTGAAAACACACCCCAGAAGATCAGAGTAGCTGTGTGTGAACGTGTGTGTGTGTGTGTGTGTGTGTGTGTATGTGTGTGTGTGTGTGTGTGTGTGTGTGTGTGTGTGTTTTAGGCATCTCATCCTTAACCAATGAATCAATTTGGTACACATACTACTTATTGCCCGAGAAGAAGTACGATGGGGGTAAGAACTACCTAGAATTAAATTTTCAATCTGCAGTGGAGTGTGCATTGATATGGAACTTCCTGGCGGGTTAAAACTGTGTGCTGGTCTGTGACTCCAACTTGGGACCTTTGCCTTTTGCAGGCAAATGCTCTACCATCTGAGCTACCCAAGCACGACTCATGACCTGTCCTCACAGCTTTAATTCCATCAGTACCTCATCTCCTACCTTCCAAACTTCACAGAAGCTCTCCTGCACACCTTGCAGAACTAGCACTTCTGGAAGAAAGGATATTGTGGAGACATGGCTTAGACACAGCCTGGGGGATGCTTCCAGAATGAAATTTTCACTCTGCAGTGGAGTGAGAGCGGATATGAAGCTTGTGTCTGTATATGTGTGGATGGATATGTGTGTGTGTGTGCGCGCGAGTGTATACCCATTCTTTTTTCCCCCTAAGGTAAGTCTTTCCGCTCCCGGGATTGGAATGACTCCTTACCCTCTCCCTTAAAACCCACATCCTTTTGTCTTTCCCTCTCCTTCCCTCTTTCCTGATGAGGCAACAGTTTGTTGCGAAAGCTTGAATTTTGTGTGTATGTTTGTGTTTGTTTGTGTGTCTGTCGACCTGCCACCACTTTCATTTGGTAAGTCACTACATCTTTGTTTTTTTTTATATATATATATATATGTGCGGATGGGTGTGTGTGGGTGTGGGTGGGTGGGTGGGTGGGTGGGTGGGTGTGCGCGCGAGTGTATACCTGTCCCTTTTTCCCCCCAAGGTAAGTCTTTCCGCTCCCAGGATTGGAATGACTCCTTACCCCCTCCCTTAGAACCCACATCCTTTCGTCTTTCCCTCTCCTTCCCTCTTTCCTGATGAAGCAACCCTGGGTTGCGAAAGCTTGAAATTTGTGTGTGTGTTTGTGTGTTTTTTGTCTCTATCAACGTACCAACACTTTCGTTTCGTAAGTTACAGAAGGCCATTAAAGACAACAATAACATTTATGTAACTCATCTTCAGATGAGAATACCACATAAGGTTGTAGCCTTCATCCATTGAAAGTTACACACGTTGCTGTATACCTTGTGTCTATGGTGTATAAGTGAAGATGAGCTGAAACTTTTATGATTCATATGAAGATAGTACTGTGTATAAATGAATAAACTGCACCTTCAAGTAATCTATGCACCCTAATCTTAAGGAAGGAAAGAAAAAGAAATATTGGGTTATTTACAAAAACATTATTCCAACATAATGATTCTATTCATCATCACTTTCATCATAACCACTAGTAGAAGAATCATTATTGTTGTCACCATCTTCCCACAGAGCATCTTCCTTGCTTCTGTGGAGTGAATTTGTGATGCCACATTTTTAGAAGGGTTTTTCCTTCAGTGGTAGCATTCCGGATTCCTAAGCAGATTTCACCCACTCACAAGTCTGGGACACATCTAGCCTTTTGATTATTCCACTCCATGTGAATTTGTTGATTTCATCAGCCATCTGTTGCTTATATCGCTGTTTAAGTGCAGCTTTGAATAGCTAAGTTAGATACACACCCAGTGGTTGCAGGATGGATATAAGGCCTCCATGTGTAATGACCAAATCAGTTTTCCTTTTCGCAATTTGTCCCCCACTTTCCTTAGTTGTATGACTGTGGAGGCTGTTCTAGACCAACATGTTACATAAATTCAATAAAACATCTGGGCAACATTGCCAAATGTGCAACACCCAGTCAAACACAAGGTCATTCTCCATCCACCCTTTCAGACTGACTAGGACCAATATGCCTTTCACTGGTATTTTTGGAATAGTTTTCCTTCAGAATACCACATAAGGTTGTAGCCTTCATCCATTGAAAGTTACACACGTTGCTGTATACCTTTGCTTCTTATTACCACCAGCTCATATCATGGTTCTGGATTCCCCTTTCCTGTTCACAGTGTTGTTGAACAACATCTCAAAATGGCCTGATGTTTGATCTACATCACCAATTTGTGATAACATATAGGAACATTTGCAGTACAAATTTATCACATAGTAACAAAAATGCTCTACTTTTTCCTCATAATTTCCTGGAAGCATTGAGTGCTGCTAGTTGTCCTCCAAAGTCTAATTCATTTCAATTGAAAAATTTTGACAGCCAGCATTGATTAGCTTTGAAACCGGGAATGCCTAATTCTTTGGCTGAAGTCAATGCTTTGAGTTCACAGATTTCACTGTTCACCATGCATCTATATTGTCACTTCTGATCTACATAAACAAAGAGCCTTTTTGCAAGGTCTGAATGCTTCATTTTTTGGCTGCAAAATGCTTAGCAATTACTGTTCGTTTCACTGGTTAAAATGGTGTTCAGTAATTTTAAGATTTTCTTTAGCTCTGTATGGGTGAAAAAAAGTACTTGTAGCCATAATTAAAAAGTGAACATATGGTTAATACTTCACTTCTAATGTGCTACTGATATGTCACAGGCTGAGGCCACAACAATTCTGTAGTGTAACAGGATCTATGTTAGTGGTGGATCATTATCGGCCTCAATACAATTAATCCATGCACCCCAGTCGGGAAAAAATATGTACAGATTATACTGTGATTGGGGAGCTACTACTTTATCATTCCACAGCGAGTGCTATAGAACATTATTGTTTAAAACTCTTTGTGAATACAGAGAAGTTAGAGTTTAACAGAAATTACTCTAATGTTTACCTTTTTGCTTTGAGAACAGAAGTGACTAAATTTAAGTTGTGTAAATCATATATCTTTCTGTGAGTGGTGGAAAATGACATAAATTAAATTTACTTACAAATGTTCAAATGTGCATGAAATCTTATGGGATTCAACTGTTAAGGTCATCAGTCCCTAAGCTTACACATTACTTAACCTAAATTATCCTAAGAACAAACACACACACCCTTGCCCGAGGGAGGACTCGAACCTCTGCCGGGACTAGCTGCACAGTCCATGACTGCAGCGTCTTAGACCATTTACTTACACTAAGAGTTCTTTCTGTGGGCCAGTCAAAACTGTACAAGTATGTTTTGTAAATTGATGTAGTTAATTCATCATAATGTGACTCATTAAGTCACCTAAATAGTTACATTTTCTCAGTGCCTTATCAGCTTCAAAATGAATTACCCAAAACTAGTCTAAGAAGATAAGTAGGGACTGGACTGGTGCCTTTCTTATATATCTAAGAATATGTTAAGCATGGCAATAATAGCCACTGTTATCTGTGTGGGTTGATAAAAAGGGAGAGTGGTTTCCTTCTGTAGATAGTATAACAGCCACAATATCCTCCTCTAGTTACTCATGTTCACAAAAATAAATCATGAGTCATAATAAGAAGTAGATGGATAAGATGTATTCAGCAGTGAGGTGTTGTGGGAAAGCATATGAATCCAGAAATGAAAGGCTTTAGCTATACCAGTGTCAACATGAATAGGATATTCCTAGGTAAATACAACTGTTACATGAATTCAGCATCCCAAAAGGTAAGTTAAATGTACAAGGAACATAGTAAATACTCATTCATAAGGGAGACTAGGAATAAGTTGATAAGGTAATACTTGCATAGTCTTTTTCCCATACCATGTATGAAGGTTTAAGTAAACATTCTCAAATGGGTACACCAGTGAAATGGTGCAAGGTACATCAGAAGTAAATCTCACAATCTGTTCCTTAATGGAGATAAACATATGTTAGGGAATAAAATCCCAAAATAAAATATTCATTAAAAATATATTTTTCAAGTATGACAACTAATATGTATGGGATAAACTGAAATGTGGTACGAAACTTTACAGATGTCTTACTTAGGCTCTAATAAACATGTGTAACTTATGCAAGCATTTGGCACATATGTATGTACAAACAATTTTGTTTTCATGATATTCTGTTAAACACCCATATCTGCCAATTCTTGGGGGCTATAATTTCCTTCAGTATGTGGATCAGGCAGGGCAGCACCAGGGAGATGGGGTATGTTTCATTCTACAATAACCACTTCTATACTGACAATATCGAAACATTTCTATGATTAATAAAATAGCAATTGTAAATGAGGTAAATTGGTTTGAGTATTTTATTGTGATACTGCAACTCTGAAATGTAGGTAATTGTCATTTCCAAAACATTTGCTCCTTCTCTTTGCATGGTAACAGTTTCAAAGAAGTAATTAATTCAGCATTAGTAGAATTAGGCACTTCTGGCAAAAGGTCATGAAGTTCCAAATTGAATGTGAAAGTGGGTAGATATAACAAGAATGACTGCAAACTGCTATTTAAAGAGCATCCCAAATGGGAAGAGTACTGGAAGCTAGATTGTTTGGCAGTCATAATTCCATGTGTAGATCAATTCCTAAATACAAGCTGAGGTTAACACTATGAAATGATCTATCTCAGTCCTCAACTGTCTACAGTAATAACTCTAAAGAACTAATCAATTGTATACTTTGTCAAAGAAAGGTATGAGGAAGGCTGGAAAATACACGATAAATAGTACAGCATTCCAAGTGTTATCCAGGAAGATCATTCTTCAAGAGATACCACATAAGGAAATGATTATGATTCTGTAGACACTTCACTGTGAGAGGATTATAGAAAGTGGCTATGAATAATCTCTTGTGTGTGTTGTAACCATACTGATATATTTTTGGTATTTTAATTTCATTTGCTAGTTACCTATTGTTTTCCGCTTGTTATATTGATTTCACTTTAGTTAATCAAACATTCTTGTTTTATAATGAACATGTGTATTTTGCTATGTATATCGTGTGTTGTACAAAAGAAATCTTCAAAATATAGCATTAGTTTTAACATGCAATGAGTATAAGTATTTTTAATATTTTATAAAAAATAATGCACAGGAACTACAATGTCTAACCATAGCTACAACTAAATGTTCATTAGGGAAAAAAATCTGATTTTTCAATAATAACTGACATAATACATAAATAGCCATTCAACTTTGGCAGCCATTTGCTCAGTTCGATTCAGCAAGCACTTGTACCACTTCTGCTCTCAGCCCCTCAATTTATAATAATGGATGTAATATTTCATCACATCTTGGCTTAAGTTGTAAGCTGGTTAACATGAGTAACATCTGTCACAGTGAAGCTGTAACTCATTGCATGTGTGCAGCTAGCTCTCATAAGATTCTGTATGGGCACTGTATGTGGTTACACTACCTTGTAAACTTCAGTATTTACAACAGACTTGCTGAAAGAGGATGAACAAATGATGTAATTGCACTTATGTTTGCACCACTGTCTCTTTCCATTTCATGTGTAACACTCTGATTCCCAGATACAAATGTCACGACATTTCAATTTACTGAATAGGGGAAGGTGGAGTAAAGTGGCCAATGTAAGTGAAATTGACTTTTCATGAAATCATGGCTATCAACAGAAGCTTGTGGCAAATACATCTTGAGTCTATGTACTGTAAGGTATCACACTGAATATTTATAACTAAGGTAAAAGTATATTTTATAGGATATATAAACATTTTTCTGAATGCATACATTGTGGCCATTTTTCTCTAACTAATGTCATAATTTGGCCAGTCCTATGCCACCATTCCCAAATAGATTGTTTAGTTTTAAAAAATGGGTAGAGTGGTAGTTTTTATTTCATCAATTGATTTTTTATTAGGAGAAAAATAATACAGATGAGAAAGAAATGTGTTGAAATAGACTGTTGGCACAAAAAGGTCAACAAATGAGAAGTATTAATTATTCCTAATCATGAAAATAGAGAAATCGATGACTAATTATGGGTATTATTTCAGTCTAATGCATTCAGAGTTTATCCACTCAAAAATAACATTGAGTCATATACAAAATGTGCACATGAAGTTGTGATCAGCCTCATCACATACAGAGCACAGTTCATGAGCCCAATGAGCTCCAATATCTTATTCATCCTTCATTTTCTTTAGATCCAAAAGATGCTTCCTTGCAATACAAGTAGTCTGTGTCACTGTCCACATAAGTGGAATTTTCTTCTCTTGGAGCTTTTGGTTCCAGTTTTAGCTTCTTACCTGTATTTTCTGTTAGCTTACATTGTAGAATATTGACCTATTTGTTTGTTTTTCTTTGAACTTCCTTTTTTCATTAAAAGCTCTTCATCTTTCTTTCTTTTATCTTCAGCCAACACATAAGGGCTTGAAGTGATTATGCCAGTCTTTCCTTTTTGATTCCTACTTTGTCTTTGATTCACACTTTGTTTCTGAGGCAAAGGTTTCACATCCTTTGGGAATATGTGGAACCCACCTGTTGGATACTCAGAGGGACTTTCTTCAGTGGTTGGATACTGAGGGGAACCTTCTCTTGGAGAAGAGTTATCACCTGTAATCTGAAGGCAGCCTGCATTTAAAGACAGCTCATAAGTTGATGCTGGAAATGAACCAGTAGAGCTATTTGAAGAAGACACAGCAGCTTGGCATCCAGAGGGACTAGCACTTGCTGAAGACTCAGCAGTTTCACAATGAGAAAAACCAATATTTGAGCAAGGCACAATATTATTGTCCCTATTGAAAGGAACATCAGTAACCTTAGCTGCAGTATAGCCTCCATCTGTAACCACATTAGGGTCTAGAGGAAAAATCCCACACTTTTCTAAAGCCATTGGCTGCTGTCATTGGAATGGCTGCACAAAGAAATGCTTCACCCAAGAGTGCACTTATTTGAAAGTGTGTAATAGTTGTTCCTGGATTACTGTGAAGGAATTTTCCACAAGCTTGTGTGTAGATTATTTTAAAAGGAGACATAAATGCCACATCCAAATGTTGGAACTAGTCACTACAGTTTGGGGGCAAGCACAAAACAGTTGTATAATTTTTTGTAGCCTTATCAGTGAAACCTGTGTTCCAAGTAAGGATAGAGTAACCATCTAAGATTATAAGAACTGGAGCTTGAGGAGTTAGTTTTGCATGTTTCAAACCAGTCCAAAAATCTTCCACTGTGCTTCCACCTGCTAGCGTAGCTTGCAAATTGGGTTCCTGGTGGAGCCTCATTTTTAAGTTCAACCTTCAATCTTCACCTGGTGAGGATCACAAAAGGGGAATGAAATTTCCTCCTTCAGATGTGCACACTACAAAATGCGACAGCAAACCTGAAGTAGCGGCTTTGGCTTGTCTTCCTTTGATTGCAAATACGTTGCTGTTCTTGGACTGAACTGTTGAACACTGGTTTCATCTACATTTTAAATATGATGAGCAGAATCAAATTGTTTATCTTGCAGTGTTTTAAGGATATCAAAAACCTTGTCTACATACACCTTGTTAAATGCTTGTGCTTTACCCATAGAGGTAGAGTCTGGCTTTGTATGACTTATATTAGGGTGCCTTGCTCTAAAGCATGCCACCCAGTCTTTGCCTGATTTTCAGACTCTTTGTTGAAACGATGTGGTATTTTGTTATGCTCTGCCAACTGGAATGCTACTCGCCGCAGGTCATTCACTATAATTGCATAAAATCACTTTTCCATTTCAAAAATGTAATTAAGGATATCTTGCTCATGTTCTCCTCTGATCACAGCCCTTAATCCGCCCAGAAACATTTTACTGCCAACTGCATCTCTATTTTTCCCTAGAAGTCGTCATTTTAGCATATTATGTGGAATATTGGATTGCTTTGCTGCTGCTGAGAAAGGTGGGTTATCATTCTTTACTGCTTTGATTGTCTTATGCATGGCAACAGGGTCTCGTTTGTTGCTCTGTTTTCTGGATGTACTTTTTGGTATCTTGATGTTCTTGCAAACCCTTGGAGAAGAGCAGAATAATGGATATTAGTTTTGTATATAAATGATTTATAATGTTTTAATTTCAGTTGTTATATTGTGAATAAAATATGGAGTTAGCTATTTCTCATTGGAAAAAATAGATTGAAAATGAACCGCTGAGAATAGTGGCCATCCATCAGGAAAAGTGGCCACCTCTGCCACTTTTTCCGAGATGTAGCATCACCGATTTACCCGATCGGACGACATGTCTGTATCAGTGGTTCATCCGTGAAACAGTGCAACTGGAGGAAATGACAGTGACTTATATTTG